>NW_027223723.1:433291-625565 GCF_029378745.1 Bos indicus
GAGTCAAGCCTCCTGAGGCGTTTGGAGAGAGGTCGAGAGACTGGTCTCTAGGCCATACAGGAGACGAAGGCCCTCAAGTCGCGATGACGGGGGAGGCTCGGGGTTGTTCTCGAGCGGCGGCCCCAGTGTGCGGTTTCTCGCGAGGTACGACGGCGAGGTCAGTGAGCCTCTCGTGGGGCGGCAAGGAAGTCGGGTCTCCATGCGAATGGCGAGGGGGAGCGCGTCTTTACTCTCAAGTCATAGTAGGGGAATCTGGCCTCGAGACGTGTTGAAGAAGGTCTCTCGAGGTCTTTCTCGGGTTGAGGCAGGACACCCTGGGGTCCCTCGACTTGTGCAGGTGACCTCAGGGGGCTTCTCATGGTGGCTCTGAGAAGTCAGGGAAACTGGAGGTGGGAGGGGCCTCTCGGCACTCCACTGGGTTTGGTGCATTGGAAGAGGGCCTCATCTCCAGTTGAGGCAGGAACCTCAGGGTTCCTCTGACTTCAGACTCCGATCGCAAGGTCCCTGCAGACTTGGGACAGGAGAGTCAGGCCTCGTCTTGGGTTGAGGCATGGAACTCCGCTTGCCTCTCGAGGTGTTCCCGGGGAGACAGGCCACTTGTCGAGCGGTATTTGGAACCTGGGGGTCTTTTCCCGACGATGCACGGGCGAGTCACTGCCCCTTCGTGTTGACTTCATTCACAGGGTGGAGTTCGAAGAGGTGTCCGGGCATCGGGTTCTTATCAAGAGGGGACCGGGAAATCGGGGTCCTTCGGAATGTGGAACCACCCACGAGGCCACGTCTGGAATGTCGTCGTGAGACCGGCCTCATCCTGAGGTGCGACCGGAAGGTCGGGAACCCCTTCCAGACAAAGCAGGGGAGTCGACCCTCCTGTCCAGATCAGGAGGGTAGAAGGGGCTCCGAGGAAGTGTTGCCGGAAAACTTCGGTGTTCCTCTCGAGGGAGACCGGGATGTCGGGGCACTTTGTGGGTCGCATCAAGGGTGACAAGTACCGTTTCGAACTCCAATTCCTAAAGTGGGACTTCTCCTGAGACGCTGTAGCGGCACAGGGCTACATCTTGCGATGACGGGGGAACCACGTGGTTTTTCTCGAGGTGTAGCAGGATTCTCGAATTACGACGGGGAATTCAGGATGCCTCTTGTGTAGGCCCAGGGAAGTCCAATCTTCCATTCGAGTTGCGAAGGAAAGCTGGGGATTTCTCTCGAGTGACTGCAGGGCCAATAGACCTCATCTAGGCTTGTGTCCAGAAGCCAGTGTTCCTCTCCAGGGGCGACAGGGATCTCGGGGTTGCATTCCAGACACACCCGGGGAGACAGGCCTCCATCTCGAGTGGAAGCAAAGAACCCCGCTCTGCTCTCGAGTCGCGACGGGTATCTCTTGGAGCTCACTGGGTGGACTAAAGCGAGTCAAGCCTCCTGAGGCGTTTGGAGAGAGGTCGCGAGATTGGTCTCTAGGCCATGCAGGAGACGAAGGCCCTCATCTCGCGATGACGGGGGAGTCTTGGGGTTGTTCTCGAGCGGCGGCCCCAGTGTGCGCTTTCTCACGAGGTACGACGGCGAGGTCAGTGAGCCTCTCGTGGGGCGCCAGGGAAGTCGGGTCTCCATGCGAGTGGCGAGGGCGAGCGCGTCATTGCTCTCGAGCCATGGTAGGGTGCCGGGGACCAGCCCCGGCTGATCCAGGGTATTCGAAGGAGAGACGGCGTAGGCGAAGATCAGGAAACCACTGCTTAATTAAATGTTAATTAAGGATATAAAGAGTAATAGAATGAGGATAGCTCAGTGAGGAAATTCAGTGGAGAAAAGAGGCTGAATAATTCAGCCAGAAGGTAAGAGAAAGAACGACATGGTGAGACCAAGTTTCGGTGAACAAGGCCCGCACTTTATTTTTCAAAGTAGTTTTTATACCTTAAGTTATGCATAGAGGATAATGGGGGAAGGGGTCGAGTCTTGCAGCAAACCAGGCTTTCTTCCTGCAAACTTATCATATGCAAAAGCTTAGGTGATTTGCATCATCTTCTGGCCCGGAGGCCTGTTAACATTTTAAGACCTTTTCTTCAGAAAACTTATTTTTCTCTAAAGGTGGTTGGTCAGGAGCCACCCTCCAAAAAAGCATTAGATAAAGTTGCATTCCTACAGAGCAAAGGTGTGGTGGGCTATAACAAGAAAAAGAATTAACTCAAGGGTCCCAGGTTACAAACATTAAAGCTACTACTTACACCAATTATATTAATCAATACACTGCCAGGGACACAGCAGGTAAGGGATATGGAAACTTAGCAGCAAACAATGGCCCAACAAGTGAAAAACCATTCACCAATACAATTTCTAATCAATCTTGTAACTACTCAAAAGAATCTGTGTTTAGACAGTTTAGAACATCTCCTGCCTCTCACAGTTGGGAGGCTCTGAACAATCCCATGTGGCCGGAAAAACCTATTCAGGCAGGCTAGAGGATTTCCAAAGGAGTTTGTAGGTTAAACACTGTCACACCCAGGAATTATTAACTGGAACTGTAAGCTAACTCTTTTTTCAGAGAGAGGTAGTGGGGGAGAGCCCCCCGTAAAGTCAGAGGTTTAGGTGAAAGCACAAGCAGAAAGTAGGCAGACTCTGGTTTTGGGGGTATATGCTCGAGAATTTCCAGGGGGACTCCTGAAGCTCGATCCCGCCTTTGCGTATGCCGAGCCTCCTTCCTCATGACCTTTGTCATGGGCGGAGTTCCTCACTGGCTCCCAGCAGTGATAGAATTCCAGTGGAGCTATTCCAGATCCTGAAAGATGATGCTGTGGAAAGTGCTGCACTCAATATGCAATATGCAATATGCACTCAATATGCAATATGCCGGCTCACGGCAGTAGGGGAATCTGGCCTCGAGACGTGTTGAAGAAGGTCTCTCGAGGTCTTTCTCGGGTTGAGGCAGGACACCCTGGGGTCCCTCGACTTGTGCAGGTGACCTCAGGGGGCTTCTCATGGTGGCTCTGAGAAGTCAGGGAAACTGGAGGTGGGAGGGGCCTCTCGGCACTCCACTGGGTTTGGTGCATTGGAAGAGGGCCTCATCTCCAGTTGAGGCAGGAACCTCAGGGTTCCTCTGACTTCAGACTCCGATCGCAAGGTCCCTGCAGACTTGGGACAGGAGAGTCAGGCCTCGTCTTGGGTTGAGGCATGGAACTCCGCTTGCCTCTCGAGGTGTTCCCGGGGAGACAGGCCACTTGTCGAGCGGTATTTGGAACCTGGGGGTCTTTTCCCGACGATGCACGGGCGAGTCACTGCCCCTTCGTGTTGACTTCATTCACAGGGTGGAGTTCGAAGAGGTGTCCGGGCATCGGGTTCTTATCAAGAGGGGACCGGGAAATCGGGGTCCTTCGGAATGTGGAACCACCCACGAGGCCACGTCTGGAATGTCGTCGTGAGACCGGCCTCATCCTGAGGTGCGACCGGAAGGTCGGGAACCCCTTCCAGACAAAGCAGGGGAGTCGACCCTCCTGTCCAGATCAGGAGGGTAGAAGGGGCTCAGAGGAAGTGTTGCCGGAAAACTTCGGTGTTCCTCTCGAGGGAGACCGGGATGTCGGGGCACTTTGTGGGTCGCATCAAGGGTGACAAGTACCGTTTCGAACTCCAATTCCTAAAGTGGGACTTCTCCTGAGACGCTGTAGCGGCACAGGGCTACATCTTGCGATGACGGGGGAACCACGTGGTTTTTCTCGAGGTGTAGCAGGATTCTCGAATTACGACGGGGAATTCAGGATGCCTCTTGTGTAGGCCCAGGGAAGTCCAATCTTCCATTCGAGTTGCGAAGGAAAGCTGGGGATTTCTCTCGAGTGACTGCAGGGCCAATAGACCTCATCTAGGCTTGTGTCCAGAAGCCAGTGTTCCTCTCCAGGGGCGACAGGGATCTCGGGGTTGCATTCCAGACACACCCGGGGAGACAGGCCTCCATCTCGAGTGGAAGCAAAGAACCCCGCTCTGCTCTCGAGTCGCGACGGGTATCTCTTGGAGCTCACTGGGTGGACTAAAGCGAGTCAAGCCTCCTGAGGCGTTTGGAGAGAGGTCGCGAGATTGGTCTCTAGGCCATGCAGGAGACGAAGGCCCTCATCTCGCGATGACGGGGGAGTCTTGGGGTTGTTCTCGAGCGGCGGCCCCAGTGTGCGCTTTCTCACGAGGTACGACGGCGAGGTCAGTGAGCCTCTCGTGGGGCGCCAGGGAAGTCGGGTCTCCATGCGAGTGGCGAGGGCGAGCGCGTCATTGCTCTCGAGCCATGGTAGGGTGCCGGGGACCAGCCCCGGCTGATCCAGGGTATTCGAAGGAGAGACGGCGTAGGCGAAGATCAGGAAACCACTGCTTAATTAAATGTTAATTAAGGATATAAAGAGTAATAGAATGAGGATAGCTCAGTGAGGAAATTCAGTGGAGAAAAGAGGCTGAATAATTCAGCCAGAAGGTAAGAGAAAGAACGACATGGTGAGACCAAGTTTCGGTGAACAAGGCCCGCACTTTATTTTTCAAAGTAGTTTTTATACCTTAAGTTATGCATAGAGGATAATGGGGGAAGGGGTCGAGTCTTGCAGCAAACCAGGCTTTCTTCCTGCAAACTTATCATATGCAAAAGCTTAGGTGATTTGCATCATCTTCTGGCCCGGAGGCCTGTTAACATTTTAAGACCTTTTCTTCAGAAAACTTATTTTTCTCTAAAGGTGGTTGGTCAGGAGCCACCCTCCAAAAAAGCATTAGATAAAGTTGCATTCCTACAGAGCAAAGGTGTGGTGGGCTATAACAAGAAAAAGAATTAACTCAAGGGTCCCAGGTTACAAACATTAAAGCTACTACTTACACCAATTATATTAATCAATACACTGCCAGGGACACAGCAGGTAAGGGATATGGAAACTTAGCAGCAAACAATGGCCCAACAAGTGAAAAACCATTCACCAATACAATTTCTAATCAATCTTGTAACTACTCAAAAGAATCTGTGTTTAGACAGTTTAGAACATCTCCTGCCTCTCACAGTTGGGAGGCTCTGAACAATCCCATGTGGCCGGAAAAACCTATTCAGGCAGGCTAGAGGATTTCCAAAGGAGTTTGTAGGTTAAACACTGTCACACCCAGGAATTATTAACTGGAACTGTAAGCTAACTCTTTTTTCAGAGAGAGGTAGTGGGGGAGAGCCCCCCGTAAAGTCAGAGGTTTAGGTGAAAGCACAAGCAGAAAGTAGGCAGACTCTGGTTTTGGGGGTATATGCTCGAGAATTTCCAGGGGGACTCCTGAAGCTCGATCCCGCCTTTGCGTATGCCGAGCCTCCTTCCTCATGACCTTTGTCATGGGCGGAGTTCCTCACTGGCTCCCAGCAGTGATAGAATTCCAGTGGAGCTATTCCAGATCCTGAAAGATGATGCTGTGGAAAGTGCTGCACTCAATATGCAATATGCAATATGCACTCAATATGCAATATGCCGGCTCACGGCAGTAGGGGAATCTGGCCTCGAGACGTGTTGAAGAAGGTCTCTCGAGGTCTTTCTCGGGTTGAGGCAGGACACCCTGGGGTCCCTCGACTTGTGCAGGTGACCTCAGGGGGCTTCTCATGGTGGCTCTGAGAAGTCAGGGAAACTGGAGGTGGGAGGGGCCTCTCGGCACTCCACTGGGTTTGGTGCATTGGAAGAGGGCCTCATCTCCAGTTGAGGCAGGAACCTCAGGGTTCCTCTGACTTCAGACTCCGATCGCAAGGTCCCTGCAGACTTGGGACAGGAGAGTCAGGCCTCGTCTTGGGTTGAGGCATGGAACTCCGCTTGCCTCTCGAGGTGTTCCCGGGGAGACAGGCCACTTGTCGAGCGGTATTTGGAACCTGGGGGTCTTTTCCCGACGATGCACGGGCGAGTCACTGCCCCTTCGTGTTGACTTCATTCACAGGGTGGAGTTCGAAGAGGTGTCCGGGCATCGGGTTCTTATCAAGAGGGGACCGGGAAATCGGGGTCCTTCGGAATGTGGAACCACCCACGAGGCCACGTCTGGAATGTCGTCGTGAGACCGGCCTCATCCTGAGGTGCGACCGGAAGGTCGGGAACCCCTTCCAGACAAAGCAGGGGAGTCGACCCTCCTGTCCAGATCAGGAGGGTAGAAGGGGCTCAGAGGAAGTGTTGCCGGAAAACTTCGGTGTTCCTCTTGAGGGAGACCGGGATGTCGGGGCACTTTGTGGGTCGCATCAAGGGTGACAAGTACCGTTTCGAACTCCAATTCCTAAAGTGGGACTTCTCCTGAGACGCTGTAGCGGCACAGGGCTACATCTTGCGATGACGGGGGAACCACGTGGTTTTTCTCGAGGTGTAGCAGGATTCTCGAATTACGACGGGGAATTCAGGATGCCTCTTGTGTAGGCCCAGGGAAGTCCAATCTTCCATTCGAGTTGCGAAGGAAAGCTGGGGATTTCTCTCGAGTGACTGCAGGGCCAATAGACCTCATCTAGGCTTGTGTCCAGAAGCCAGTGTTCCTCTCCAGGGGCGACAGGGATCTCGGGGTTGCATTCCAGACACACCCGGGGAGACAGGCATCCATCTCGAGTGGAAGCAAAGAACCCCGCTCTGCTCTCGAGTCGCGACGGGTATCTCTTGGAGCTCACTGGGTGGACTAAAGCGAGTCAAGCCTCCTGAGGCGTTTGGAGAGAGGTCGCGAGATTGGTCTCTAGGCCATGCAGGAGACGAAGGCCCTCATCTCGCGATGACGGGGGAGTCTTGGGGTTGTTCTCGAGCGGCGGCCCCAGTGTGCGCTTTCTCACGAGGTACGACGGCGAGGTCAGTGAGCCTCTCGTGGGGCGCCAGGGAAGTCGGGTCTCCATGCGAGTGGCGAGGGCGAGCGCGTCATTGCTCTCGAGCCATGGTAGGGTGCCGGGGACCAGCCCCGGCTGATCCAGGGTATTCGAAGGAGAGACGGCGTAGGCGAAGATCAGGAAACCACTGCTTAATTAAATGTTAATTAAGGATATAAAGAGTAATAGAATGAGGATAGCTCAGTGAGGAAATTCAGTGGAGAAAAGAGGCTGAATAATTCAGCCAGAAGGTAAGAGAAAGAACGACATGGTGAGACCAAGTTTCGGTGAACAAGGCCCGCACTTTATTTTTCAAAGTAGTTTTTATACCTTAAGTTATGCATAGAGGATAATGGGGGAAGGGGTCGAGTCTTGCAGCAAACCAGGCTTTCTTCCTGCAAACTTATCATATGCAAAAGCTTAGGTGATTTGCATCATCTTCTGGCCCGGAGGCCTGTTAACATTTTAAGACCTTTTCTTCAGAAAACTTATTTTTCTCTAAAGGTGGTTGGTCAGGAGCCACCCTCCAAAAAAGCATTAGATAAAGTTGCATTCCTACAGAGCAAAGGTGTGGTGGGCTATAACAAGAAAAAGAATTAACTCAAGGGTCCCAGGTTACAAACATTAAAGCTACTACTTACACCAATTATATTAATCAATACACTGCCAGGGACACAGCAGGTAAGGGATATGGAAACTTAGCAGCAAACAATGGCCCAACAAGTGAAAAACCATTCACCAATACAATTTCTAATCAATCTTGTAACTACTCAAAAGAATCTGTGTTTAGACAGTTTAGAACATCTCCTGCCTCTCACAGTTGGGAGGCTCTGAACAATCCCATGTGGCCGGAAAAACCTATTCAGGCAGGCTAGAGGATTTCCAAAGGAGTTTGTAGGTTAAACACTGTCACACCCAGGAATTATTAACTGGAACTGTAAGCTAACTCTTTTTTCAGAGAGAGGTAGTGGGGGAGAGCCCCCCGTAAAGTCAGAGGTTTAGGTGAAAGCACAAGCAGAAAGTAGGCAGACTCTGGTTTTGGGGGTATATGCTCGAGAATTTCCAGGGGGACTCCTGAAGCTCGATCCCGCCTTTGCGTATGCCGAGCCTCCTTCCTCATGACCTTTGTCATGGGCGGAGTTCCTCACTGGCTCCCAGCAGTGATAGAATTCCAGTGGAGCTATTCCAGATCCTGAAAGATGATGCTGTGGAAAGTGCTGCACTCAATATGCAATATGCAATATGCACTCAATATGCAATATGCCGGCTCACGGCAGTAGGGGAATCTGGCCTCGAGACGTGTTGAAGAAGGTCTCTCGAGGTCTTTCTCGGGTTGAGGCAGGACACCCTGGGGTCCCTCGACTTGTGCAGGTGACCTCAGGGGGCTTCTCATGGTGGCTCTGAGAAGTCAGGGAAACTGGAGGTGGGAGGGGCCTCTCGGCACTCCACTGGGTTTGGTGCATTGGAAGAGGGCCTCATCTCCAGTTGAGGCAGGAACCTCAGGGTTCCTCTGACTTCAGACTCCGATCGCAAGGTCCCTGCAGACTTGGGACAGGAGAGTCAGGCCTCGTCTTGGGTTGAGGCATGGAACTCCGCTTGCCTCTCGAGGTGTTCCCGGGGAGACAGGCCACTTGTCGAGCGGTATTTGGAACCTGGGGGTCTTTTCCCGACGATGCACGGGCGAGTCACTGCCCCTTCGTGTTGACTTCATTCACAGGGTGGAGTTCGAAGAGGTGTCCGGGCATCGGGTTCTTATCAAGAGGGGACCGGGAAATCGGGGTCCTTCGGAATGTGGAACCACCCACGAGGCCACGTCTGGAATGTCGTCGTGAGACCGGCCTCATCCTGAGGTGCGACCGGAAGGTCGGGAACCCCTTCCAGACAAAGCAGGGGAGTCGACCCTCCTGTCCAGATCAGGAGGGTAGAAGGGGCTCAGAGGAAGTGTTGCCGGAAAACTTCGGTGTTCCTCTCGAGGGAGACCGGGATGTCGGGGCACTTTGTGGGTCGCATCAAGGGTGACAAGTACCGTTTCGAACTCCAATTCCTAAAGTGGGACTTCTCCTGAGACGCTGTAGCGGCACAGGGCTACATCTTGCGATGACGGGGGAACCACGTGGTTTTTCTCGAGGTGTAGCAGGATTCTCGAATTACGACGGGGAATTCAGGATGCCTCTTGTGTAGGCCCAGGGAAGTCCAATCTTCCATTCGAGTTGCGAAGGAAAGCTGGGGATTTCTCTCGAGTGACTGCAGGGCCAATAGACCTCATCTAGGCTTGTGTCCAGAAGCCAGTGTTCCTCTCCAGGGGCGACAGGGATCTCGGGGTTGCATTCCAGACACACCCGGGGAGACAGGCATCCATCTCGAGTGGAAGCAAAGAACCCCGCTCTGCTCTCGAGTCGCGACGGGTATCTCTTGGAGCTCACTGGGTGGACTAAAGGGAGTCAAGCCTCCTGAGGCGTTTGGAGAGAGGTCGCGAGATTGGTCTCTAGGCCATGCAGGAGACGAAGGCCCTCATCTCGCGATGACGGGGGAGTCTTGGGGTTGTTCTCGAGCGGCGGCCCCAGTGTGCGCTTTCTCACGAGGTACGACGGCGAGGTCAGTGAGCCTCTCGTGGGGCGCCAGGGAAGTCGGGTCTCCATGCGAGTGGCGAGGGCGAGCGCGTCATTGCTCTCGAGCCATGGTAGGGTGCCGGGGACCAGCCCCGGCTGATCCAGGGTATTCGAAGGAGAGACGGCGTAGGCGAAGATCAGGAAACCACTGCTTAATTAAATGTTAATTAAGGATATAAAGAGTAATAGAATGAGGATAGCTCAGTGAGGAAATTCAGTGGAGAAAAGAGGCTGAATAATTCAGCCAGAAGGTAAGAGAAAGAACGACATGGTGAGACCAAGTTTCGGTGAACAAGGCCCGCACTTTATTTTTCAAAGTAGTTTTTATACCTTAAGTTATGCATAGAGGATAATGGGGGAAGGGGTCGAGTCTTGCAGCAAACCAGGCTTTCTTCCTGCAAACTTATCATATGCAAAAGCTTAGGTGATTTGCATCATCTTCTGGCCCGGAGGCCTGTTAACATTTTAAGACCTTTTCTTCAGAAAACTTATTTTTCTCTAAAGGTGGTTGGTCAGGAGCCACCCTCCAAAAAAGCATTAGATAAAGTTGCATTCCTACAGAGCAAAGGTGTGGTGGGCTATAACAAGAAAAAGAATTAACTCAAGGGTCCCAGGTTACAAACATTAAAGCTACTACTTACACCAATTATATTAATCAATACACTGCCAGGGACACAGCAGGTAAGGGATATGGAAACTTAGCAGCAAACAATGGCCCAACAAGTGAAAAACCATTCACCAATACAATTTCTAATCAATCTTGTAACTACTCAAAAGAATCTGTGTTTAGACAGTTTAGAACATCTCCTGCCTCTCACAGTTGGGAGGCTCTGAACAATCCCATGTGGCCGGAAAAACCTATTCAGGCAGGCTAGAGGATTTCCAAAGGAGTTTGTAGGTTAAACACTGTCACACCCAGGAATTATTAACTGGAACTGTAAGCTAACTCTTTTTTCAGAGAGAGGTAGTGGGGGAGAGCCCCCCGTAAAGTCAGAGGTTTAGGTGAAAGCACAAGCAGAAAGTAGGCAGACTCTGGTTTTGGGGGTATATGCTCGAGAATTTCCAGGGGGACTCCTGAAGCTCGATCCCGCCTTTGCGTATGCCGAGCCTCCTTCCTCATGACCTTTGTCATGGGCGGAGTTCCTCACTGGCTCCCAGCAGTGATAGAATTCCAGTGGAGCTATTCCAGATCCTGAAAGATGATGCTGTGGAAAGTGCTGCACTCAATATGCAATATGCAATATGCACTCAATATGCAATATGCCGGCTCACGGCAGTAGGGGAATCTGGCCTCGAGACGTGTTGAAGAAGGTCTCTCGAGGTCTTTCTCGGGTTGAGGCAGGACACCCTGGGGTCCCTCGACTTGTGCAGGTGACCTCAGGGGGCTTCTCATGGTGGCTCTGAGAAGTCAGGGAAACTGGAGGTGGGAGGGGCCTCTCGGCACTCCACTGGGTTTGGTGCATTGGAAGAGGGCCTCATCTCCAGTTGAGGCAGGAACCTCAGGGTTCCTCTGACTTCAGACTCCGATCGCAAGGTCCCTGCAGACTTGGGACAGGAGAGTCAGGCCTCGTCTTGGGTTGAGGCATGGAACTCCGCTTGCCTCTCGAGGTGTTCCCGGGGAGACAGGCCACTTGTCGAGCGGTATTTGGAACCTGGGGGTCTTTTCCCGACGATGCACGGGCGAGTCACTGCCCCTTCGTGTTGACTTCATTCACAGGGTGGAGTTCGAAGAGGTGTCCGGGCATCGGGTTCTTATCAAGAGGGGACCGGGAAATCGGGGTCCTTCGGAATGTGGAACCACCCACGAGGCCACGTCTGGAATGTCGTCGTGAGACCGGCCTCATCCTGAGGTGCGACCGGAAGGTCGGGAACCCCTTCCAGACAAAGCAGGGGAGTCGACCCTCCTGTCCAGATCAGGAGGGTAGAAGGGCTCAGAGGAAGTGTTGCCGGAAAACTTCGGTGTTCCTCTCGAGGGAGACCGGGATGTCGGGGCACTTTGTGGGTCGCATCAAGGGTGACAAGTACCGTTTCGAACTCCAATTCCTAAAGTGGGACTTCTCCTGAGACGCTGTAGCGGCACAGGGCTACATCTTGCGATGACGGGGGAACCACGTGGTTTTTCTCGAGGTGTAGCAGGATTCTCGAATTACGACGGGGAATTCAGGATGCCTCTTGTGTAGGCCCAGGGAAGTCCAATCTTCCATTCGAGTTGCGAAGGAAAGCTGGGGATTTCTCTCGAGTGACTGCAGGGCCAATAGACCTCATCTAGGCTTGTGTCCAGAAGCCAGTGTTCCTCTCCAGGGGCGACAGGGATCTCGGGGTTGCATTCCAGACACACCCGGGGAGACAGGCATCCATCTCGAGTGGAAGCAAAGAACCCCGCTCTGCTCTCGAGTCGCGACGGGTATCTCTTGGAGCTCACTGGGTGGACTAAAGGGAGTCAAGCCTCCTGAGGCGTTTGGAGAGAGGTCGCGAGATTGGTCTCTAGGCCATGCAGGAGACGAAGGCCCTCATCTCGCGATGACGGGGGAGTCTTGGGGTTGTTCTCGAGCGGCGGCCCCAGTGTGCGCTTTCTCACGAGGTACGACGGCGAGGTCAGTGAGCCTCTCGTGGGGCGCCAGGGAAGTCGGGTCTCCATGCGAGTGGCGAGGGCGAGCGCGTCATTGCTCTCGAGCCATGGTAGGGTGCCGGGGACCAGCCCCGGCTGATCCAGGGTATTCGAAGGAGAGACGGCGTAGGCGAAGATCAGGAAACCACTGCTTAATTAAATGTTAATTAAGGATATAAAGAGTAATAGAATGAGGATAGCTCAGTGAGGAAATTCAGTGGAGAAAAGAGGCTGAATAATTCAGCCAGAAGGTAAGAGAAAGAACGACATGGTGAGACCAAGTTTCGGTGAACAAGGCCCGCACTTTATTTTTCAAAGTAGTTTTTATACCTTAAGTTATGCATAGAGGATAATGGGGGAAGGGGTCGAGTCTTGCAGCAAACCAGGCTTTCTTCCTGCAAACTTATCATATGCAAAAGCTTAGGTGATTTGCATCATCTTCTGGCCCGGAGGCCTGTTAACATTTTAAGACCTTTTCTTCAGAAAACTTATTTTTCTCTAAAGGTGGTTGGTCAGGAGCCACCCTCCAAAAAAGCATTAGATAAAGTTGCATTCCTACAGAGCAAAGGTGTGGTGGGCTATAACAAGAAAAAGAATTAACTCAAGGGTCCCAGGTTACAAACATTAAAGCTACTACTTACACCAATTATATTAATCAATACACTGCCAGGGACACAGCAGGTAAGGGATATGGAAACTTAGCAGCAAACAATGGCCCAACAAGTGAAAAACCATTCACCAATACAATTTCTAATCAATCTTGTAACTACTCAAAAGAATCTGTGTTTAGACAGTTTAGAACATCTCCTGCCTCTCACAGTTGGGAGGCTCTGAACAATCCCATGTGGCCGGAAAAACCTATTCAGGCAGGCTAGAGGATTTCCAAAGGAGTTTGTAGGTTAAACACTGTCACACCCAGGAATTATTAACTGGAACTGTAAGCTAACTCTTTTTTCAGAGAGAGGTAGTGGGGGAGAGCCCCCCGTAAAGTCAGAGGTTTAGGTGAAAGCACAAGCAGAAAGTAGGCAGACTCTGGTTTTGGGGGTATATGCTCGAGAATTTCCAGGGGGACTCCTGAAGCTCGATCCCGCCTTTGCGTATGCCGAGCCTCCTTCCTCATGACCTTTGTCATGGGCGGAGTTCCTCACTGGCTCCCAGCAGTGATAGAATTCCAGTGGAGCTATTCCAGATCCTGAAAGATGATGCTGTGGAAAGTGCTGCACTCAATATGCAATATGCAATATGCACTCAATATGCAATATGCCGGCTCACGGCAGTAGGGGAATCTGGCCTCGAGACGTGTTGAAGAAGGTCTCTCGAGGTCTTTCTCGGGTTGAGGCAGGACACCCTGGGGTCCCTCGACTTGTGCAGGTGACCTCAGGGGGCTTCTCATGGTGGCTCTGAGAAGTCAGGGAAACTGGAGGTGGGAGGGGCCTCTCGGCACTCCACTGGGTTTGGTGCATTGGAAGAGGGCCTCATCTCCAGTTGAGGCAGGAACCTCAGGGTTCCTCTGACTTCAGACTCCGATCGCAAGGTCCCTGCAGACTTGGGACAGGAGAGTCAGGCCTCGTCTTGGGTTGAGGCATGGAACTCCGCTTGCCTCTCGAGGTGTTCCCGGGGAGACAGGCCACTTGTCGAGCGGTATTTGGAACCTGGGGGTCTTTTCCCGACGATGCACGGGCGAGTCACTGCCCCTTCGTGTTGACTTCATTCACAGGGTGGAGTTCGAAGAGGTGTCCGGGCATCGGGTTCTTATCAAGAGGGGACCGGGAAATCGGGGTCCTTCGGAATGTGGAACCACCCACGAGGCCACGTCTGGAATGTCGTCGTGAGACCGGCCTCATCCTGAGGTGCGACCGGAAGGTCGGGAACCCCTTCCAGACAAAGCAGGGGAGTCGACCCTCCTGTCCAGATCAGGAGGGTAGAAGAGGCTCAGAGGAAGTGTTGCCGGAAAACTTCGGTGTTCCTCTCGAGGGAGACCGGGATGTCGGGGCACTTTGTGGGTCGCATCAAGGGTGACAAGTACCGTTTCGAACTCCAATTCCTAAAGTGGGACTTCTCCTGAGACGCTGTAGCGGCACAGGGCTACATCTTGCGATGACGGGGGAACCACGTGGTTTTTCTCGAGGTGTAGCAGGATTCTCGAATTACGACGGGGAATTCAGGATGCCTCTTGTGTTGGCCCAGGGAAGTCCAATCTTCCATTCGAGTTGCGAAGGAAAGCTGGGGATTGCTCTCGAGTGACTGCAGGGCCAATAGACCTCATCTAGGCTTGTGTCCAGAAGCCAGTGTTCCTCTCCAGGGGCGACAGGGATCTCGGGGTTGCATTCCAGACACACCCGGGGAGACAGGCATCCATCTCGAGTGGAAGCAAAGAACCCCGCTCTGCTCTCGAGTCGCGACGGGTATCTCTTGGAGCTCACTGGGTGGACTAAAGGGAGTCAAGCCTCCTGAGGCGTTTGGAGAGAGGTCGCGAGATTGGTCTCTAGGCCATGCAGGAGACGAAGGCCCTCATCTCGCGATGACGGGGGAGTCTTGGGGTTGTTCTCGAGCGGCGGCCCCAGTGTGCGCTTTCTCACGAGGTACGACGGCGAGGTCAGTGAGCCTCTCGTGGGGCGCCAGGGAAGTCGGGTCTCCATGCGAGTGGCGAGGGCGAGCGCGTCATTGCTCTCGAGCCATGGTAGGGTGCCGGGGACCAGCCCCGGCTGATCCAGGGTATTCGAAGGAGAGACGGCGTAGGCGAAGATCAGGAAACCACTGCTTAATTAAATGTTAATTAAGGATATAAAGAGTAATAGAATGAGGATAGCTCAGTGAGGAAATTCAGTGGAGAAAAGAGGCTGAATAATTCAGCCAGAAGGTAAGAGAAAGAACGACATGGTGAGACCAAGTTTCGGTGAACAAGGCCCGCACTTTATTTTTCAAAGTAGTTTTTATACCTTAAGTTATGCATAGAGGATAATGGGGGAAGGGGTCGAGTCTTGCAGCAAACCAGGCTTTCTTCCTGCAAACTTATCATATGCAAAAGCTTAGGTGATTTGCATCATCTTCTGGCCCGGAGGCCTGTTAACATTTTAAGACCTTTTCTTCAGAAAACTTATTTTTCTCTAAAGGTGGTTGGTCAGGAGCCACCCTCCAAAAAAGCATTAGATAAAGTTGCATTCCTACAGAGCAAAGGTGTGGTGGGCTATAACAAGAAAAAGAATTAACTCAAGGGTCCCAGGTTACAAACATTAAAGCTACTACTTACACCAATTATATTAATCAATACACTGCCAGGGACACAGCAGGTAAGGGATATGGAAACTTAGCAGCAAACAATGGCCCAACAAGTGAAAAACCATTCACCAATACAATTTCTAATCAATCTTGTAACTACTCAAAAGAATCTGTGTTTAGACAGTTTAGAACATCTCCTGCCTCTCACAGTTGGGAGGCTCTGAACAATCCCATGTGGCCGGAAAAACCTATTCAGGCAGGCTAGAGGATTTCCAAAGGAGTTTGTAGGTTAAACACTGTCACACCCAGGAATTATTAACTGGAACTGTAAGCTAACTCTTTTTTCAGAGAGAGGTAGTGGGGGAGAGCCCCCCGTAAAGTCAGAGGTTTAGGTGAAAGCACAAGCAGAAAGTAGGCAGACTCTGGTTTTGGGGGTATATGCTCGAGAATTTCCAGGGGGACTCCTGAAGCTCGATCCCGCCTTTGCGTATGCCGAGCCTCCTTCCTCATGACCTTTGTCATGGGCGGAGTTCCTCACTGGCTCCCAGCAGTGATAGAATTCCAGTGGAGCTATTCCAGATCCTGAAAGATGATGCTGTGGAAAGTGCTGCACTCAATATGCAATATGCAATATGCACTCAATATGCAATATGCCGGCTCACGGCAGTAGGGGAATCTGGCCTCGAGACGTGTTGAAGAAGGTCTCTCGAGGTCTTTCTCGGGTTGAGGCAGGACACCCTGGGGTCCCTCGACTTGTGCAGGTGACCTCAGGGGGCTTCTCATGGTGGCTCTGAGAAGTCAGGGAAACTGGAGGTGGGAGGGGCCTCTCGGCACTCCACTGGGTTTGGTGCATTGGAAGAGGGCCTCATCTCCAGTTGAGGCAGGAACCTCAGGGTTCCTCTGACTTCAGACTCCGATCGCAAGGTCCCTGCAGACTTGGGACAGGAGAGTCAGGCCTCGTCTTGGGTTGAGGCATGGAACTCCGCTTGCCTCTCGAGGTGTTCCCGGGGAGACAGGCCACTTGTCGAGCGGTATTTGGAACCTGGGGGTCTTTTCCCGACGATGCACGGGCGAGTCACTGCCCCTTCGTGTTGACTTCATTCACAGGGTGGAGTTCGAAGAGGTGTCCGGGCATCGGGTTCTTATCAAGAGGGGACCGGGAAATCGGGGTCCTTCGGAATGTGGAACCACCCACGAGGCCACGTCTGGAATGTCGTCGTGAGACCGGCCTCATCCTGAGGTGCGACCGGAAGGTCGGGAACCCCTTCCAGACAAAGCAGGGGAGTCGACCCTCCTGTCCAGATCAGGAGGGTAGAAGGGCTCAGAGGAAGTGTTGCCGGAAAACTTCGGTGTTCCTCTCGAGGGAGACCGGGATGTCGGGGCACTTTGTGGGTCGCATCAAGGGTGACAAGTACCGTTTCGAACTCCAATTCCTAAAGTGGGACTTCTCCTGAGACGCTGTAGCGGCACAGGGCTACATCTTGCGATGACGGGGGAACCACGTGGTTTTTCTCGAGGTGTAGCAGGATTCTCGAATTACGACGGGGAATTCAGGATGCCTCTTGTGTTGGCCCAGGGAAGTCCAATCTTCCATTCGAGTTGCGAAGGAAAGCTGGGGATTTCTCTCGAGTGACTGCAGGGCCAATAGACCTCATCTAGGCTTGTGTCCAGAAGCCAGTGTTCCTCTCCAGGGGCGACAGGGATCTCGGGGTTGCATTCCAGACACACCCGGGGAGACAGGCATCCATCTCGAGTGGAAGCAAAGAACCCCGCTCTGCTCTCGAGTCGCGACGGGTATCTCTTGGAGCTCACTGGGTGGACTAAAGGGAGTCAAGCCTCCTGAGGCGTTTGGAGAGAGGTCGCGAGATTGGTCTCTAGGCCATGCAGGAGACGAAGGCCCTCATCTCGCGATGACGGGGGAGTCTTGGGGTTGTTCTCGAGCGGCGGCCCCAGTGTGCGCTTTCTCACGAGGTACGACGGCGAGGTCAGTGAGCCTCTCGTGGGGCGCCAGGGAAGTCGGGTCTCCATGCGAGTGGCGAGGGCGAGCGCGTCATTGCTCTCGAGCCATGGTAGGGTGCCGGGGACCAGCCCCGGCTGATCCAGGGTATTCGAAGGAGAGACGGCGTAGGCGAAGATCAGGAAACCACTGCTTAATTAAATGTTAATTAAGGATATAAAGAGTAATAGAATGAGGATAGCTCAGTGAGGAAATTCAGTGGAGAAAAGAGGCTGAATAATTCAGCCAGAAGGTAAGAGAAAGAACGACATGGTGAGACCAAGTTTCGGTGAACAAGGCCCGCACTTTATTTTTCAAAGTAGTTTTTATACCTTAAGTTATGCATAGAGGATAATGGGGGAAGGGGTCGAGTCTTGCAGCAAACCAGGCTTTCTTCCTGCAAACTTATCATATGCAAAAGCTTAGGTGATTTGCATCATCTTCTGGCCCGGAGGCCTGTTAACATTTTAAGACCTTTTCTTCAGAAAACTTATTTTTCTCTAAAGGTGGTTGGTCAGGAGCCACCCTCCAAAAAAGCATTAGATAAAGTTGCATTCCTACAGAGCAAAGGTGTGGTGGGCTATAACAAGAAAAAGAATTAACTCAAGGGTCCCAGGTTACAAACATTAAAGCTACTACTTACACCAATTATATTAATCAATACACTGCCAGGGACACAGCAGGTAAGGGATATGGAAACTTAGCAGCAAACAATGGCCCAACAAGTGAAAAACCATTCACCAATACAATTTCTAATCAATCTTGTAACTACTCAAAAGAATCTGTGTTTAGACAGTTTAGAACATCTCCTGCCTCTCACAGTTGGGAGGCTCTGAACAATCCCATGTGGCCGGAAAAACCTATTCAGGCAGGCTAGAGGATTTCCAAAGGAGTTTGTAGGTTAAACACTGTCACACCCAGGAATTATTAACTGGAACTGTAAGCTAACTCTTTTTTCAGAGAGAGGTAGTGGGGGAGAGCCCCCCGTAAAGTCAGAGGTTTAGGTGAAAGCACAAGCAGAAAGTAGGCAGACTCTGGTTTTGGGGGTATATGCTCGAGAATTTCCAGGGGGACTCCTGAAGCTCGATCCCGCCTTTGCGTATGCCGAGCCTCCTTCCTCATGACCTTTGTCATGGGCGGAGTTCCTCACTGGCTCCCAGCAGTGATAGAATTCCAGTGGAGCTATTCCAGATCCTGAAAGATGATGCTGTGGAAAGTGCTGCACTCAATATGCAATATGCAATATGCACTCAATATGCAATATGCCGGCTCACGGCAGTAGGGGAATCTGGCCTCGAGACGTGTTGAAGAAGGTCTCTCGAGGTCTTTCTCGGGTTGAGGCAGGACACCCTGGGGTCCCTCGACTTGTGCAGGTGACCTCAGGGGGCTTCTCATGGTGGCTCTGAGAAGTCAGGGAAACTGGAGGTGGGAGGGGCCTCTCGGCACTCCACTGGGTTTGGTGCATTGGAAGAGGGCCTCATCTCCAGTTGAGGCAGGAACCTCAGGGTTCCTCTGACTTCAGACTCCGATCGCAAGGTCCCTGCAGACTTGGGACAGGAGAGTCAGGCCTCGTCTTGGGTTGAGGCATGGAACTCCGCTTGCCTCTCGAGGTGTTCCCGGGGAGACAGGCCACTTGTCGAGCGGTATTTGGAACCTGGGGGTCTTTTCCCGACGATGCACGGGCGAGTCACTGCCCCTTCGTGTTGACTTCATTCACAGGGTGGAGTTCGAAGAGGTGTCCGGGCATCGGGTTCTTATCAAGAGGGGACCGGGAAATCGGGGTCCTTCGGAATGTGGAACCACCCACGAGGCCACGTCTGGAATGTCGTCGTGAGACCGGCCTCATCCTGAGGTGCGACCGGAAGGTCGGGAACCCCTTCCAGACAAAGCAGGGGAGTCGACCCTCCTGTCCAGATCAGGAGGGTAGAAGAGGCTCAGAGGAAGTGTTGCCGGAAAACTTCGGTGTTCCTCTCGAGGGAGACCGGGATGTCGGGGCACTTTGTGGGTCGCATCAAGGGTGACAAGTACCGTTTCGAACTCCAATTCCTAAAGTGGGACTTCTCCTGAGACGCTGTAGCGGCACAGGGCTACATCTTGCGATGACGGGGGAACCACGTGGTTTTTCTCGAGGTGTAGCAGGATTCTCGAATTACGACGGGGAATTCAGGATGCCTCTTGTGTTGGCCCAGGGAAGTCCAATCTTCCATTCGAGTTGCGAAGGAAAGCTGGGGATTTCTCTCGAGTGACTGCAGGGCCAATAGACCTCATCTAGGCTTGTGTCCAGAAGCCAGTGTTCCTCTCCAGGGGCGACAGGGATCTCGGGGTTGCATTCCAGACACACCCGGGGAGACAGGCCTCCATCTCGAGTGGAAGCAAAGAACCCCGCTCTGCTCTCGAGTCGCGACGGGTATCTCTTGGAGCTCACTGGGTGGACTAAAGGGAGTCAAGCCTCCTGAGGCGTTTGGAGAGAGGTCGCGAGATTGGTCTCTAGGCCATGCAGGAGACGAAGGCCCTCATCTCGCGATGACGGGGGAGTCTTGGGGTTGTTCTCGAGCGGCGGCCCCAGTGTGCGCTTTCTCACGAGGTACGACGGCGAGGTCAGTGAGCCTCTCGTGGGGCGCCAGGGAAGTCGGGTCTCCATGCGAGTGGCGAGGGCGAGCGCGTCATTGCTCTCGAGCCATGGTAGGGTGCCGGGGACCAGCCCCGGCTGATCCAGGGTATTCGAAGGAGAGACGGCGTAGGCGAAGATCAGGAAACCACTGCTTAATTAAATGTTAATTAAGGATATAAAGAGTAATAGAATGAGGATAGCTCAGTGAGGAAATTCAGTGGAGAAAAGAGGCTGAATAATTCAGCCAGAAGGTAAGAGAAAGAACGACATGGTGAGACCAAGTTTCGGTGAACAAGGCCCGCACTTTATTTTTCAAAGTAGTTTTTATACCTTAAGTTATGCATAGAGGATAATGGGGGAAGGGGTCGAGTCTTGCAGCAAACCAGGCTTTCTTCCTGCAAACTTATCATATGCAAAAGCTTAGGTGATTTGCATCATCTTCTGGCCCGGAGGCCTGTTAACATTTTAAGACCTTTTCTTCAGAAAACTTATTTTTCTCTAAAGGTGGTTGGTCAGGAGCCACCCTCCAAAAAAGCATTAGATAAAGTTGCATTCCTACAGAGCAAAGGTGTGGTGGGCTATAACAAGAAAAAGAATTAACTCAAGGGTCCCAGGTTACAAACATTAAAGCTACTACTTACACCAATTATATTAATCAATACACTGCCAGGGACACAGCAGGTAAGGGATATGGAAACTTAGCAGCAAACAATGGCCCAACAAGTGAAAAACCATTCACCAATACAATTTCTAATCAATCTTGTAACTACTCAAAAGAATCTGTGTTTAGACAGTTTAGAACATCTCCTGCCTCTCACAGTTGGGAGGCTCTGAACAATCCCATGTGGCCGGAAAAACCTATTCAGGCAGGCTAGAGGATTTCCAAAGGAGTTTGTAGGTTAAACACTGTCACACCCAGGAATTATTAACTGGAACTGTAAGCTAACTCTTTTTTCAGAGAGAGGTAGTGGGGGAGAGCCCCCCGTAAAGTCAGAGGTTTAGGTGAAAGCACAAGCAGAAAGTAGGCAGACTCTGGTTTTGGGGGTATATGCTCGAGAATTTCCAGGGGGACTCCTGAAGCTCGATCCCGCCTTTGCGTATGCCGAGCCTCCTTCCTCATGACCTTTGTCATGGGCGGAGTTCCTCACTGGCTCCCAGCAGTGATAGAATTCCAGTGGAGCTATTCCAGATCCTGAAAGATGATGCTGTGGAAAGTGCTGCACTCAATATGCAATATGCAATATGCACTCAATATGCAATATGCCGGCTCACGGCAGTAGGGGAATCTGGCCTCGAGACGTGTTGAAGAAGGTCTCTCGAGGTCTTTCTCGGGTTGAGGCAGGACACCCTGGGGTCCCTCGACTTGTGCAGGTGACCTCAGGGGGCTTCTCATGGTGGCTCTGAGAAGTCAGGGAAACTGGAGGTGGGAGGGGCCTCTCGGCACTCCACTGGGTTTGGTGCATTGGAAGAGGGCCTCATCTCCAGTTGAGGCAGGAACCTCAGGGTTCCTCTGACTTCAGACTCCGATCGCAAGGTCCCTGCAGACTTGGGACAGGAGAGTCAGGCCTCGTCTTGGGTTGAGGCATGGAACTCCGCTTGCCTCTCGAGGTGTTCCCGGGGAGACAGGCCACTTGTCGAGCGGTATTTGGAACCTGGGGGTCTTTTCCCGACGATGCACGGGCGAGTCACTGCCCCTTCGTGTTGACTTCATTCACAGGGTGGAGTTCGAAGAGGTGTCCGGGCATCGGGTTCTTATCAAGAGGGGACCGGGAAATCGGGGTCCTTCGGAATGTGGAACCACCCACGAGGCCACGTCTGGAATGTCGTCGTGAGACCGGCCTCATCCTGAGGTGCGACCGGAAGGTCGGGAACCCCTTCCAGACAAAGCAGGGGAGTCGACCCTCCTGTCCAGATCAGGAGGGTAGAAGAGGCTCCGAGGAAGTGTTGCCGGAAAACTTCGGTGTTCCTCTCGAGGGAGACCGGGATGTCGGGGCACTTTGTGGGTCGCATCAAGGGTGACAAGTACCGTTTCGAACTCCAATTCCTAAAGTGGGACTTCTCCTGAGACGCTGTAGCGGCACAGGGCTACATCTTGCGATGACGGGGGAACCACGTGGTTTTTCTCGAGGTGTAGCAGGATTCTCGAATTACGACGGGGAATTCAGGATGCCTCTTGTGTAGGCCCAGGGAAGTCCAATCTTCCATTCGAGTTGCGAAGGAAAGCTGGGGATTTCTCTCGAGTGACTGCAGGGCCAATAGACCTCATCTAGGCTTGTGTCCAGAAGCCAGTGTTCCTCTCCAGGGGCGACAGGGATCTCGGGGTTGCATTCCAGACACACCCGGGGAGACAGGCCTCCATCTCGAGTGGAAGCAAAGAACCCCGCTCTGCTCTCGAGTCGCGACGGGTATCTCTTGGAGCTCACTGGGTGGACTAAAGCGAGTCAAGCCTCCTGAGGCGTTTGGAGAGAGGTCGCGAGATTGGTCTCTAGGCCATGCAGGAGACGAAGGCCCTCATCTCGCGATGACGGGGGAGTCTTGGGGTTGTTCTCGAGCGGCGGCCCCAGTGTGCGCTTTCTCACGAGGTACGACGGCGAGGTCAGTGAGCCTCTCGTGGGGCGCCAGGGAAGTCGGGTCTCCATGCGAGTGGCGAGGGCGAGCGCGTCATTGCTCTCGAGCCATGGTAGGGTGCCGGGGACCAGCCCCGGCTGATCCAGGGTATTCGAAGGAGAGACGGCGTAGGCGAAGATCAGGAAACCACTGCTTAATTAAATGTTAATTAAGGATATAAAGAGTAATAGAATGAGGATAGCTCAGTGAGGAAATTCAGTGGAGAAAAGAGGCTGAATAATTCAGCCAGAAGGTAAGAGAAAGAACGACATGGTGAGACCAAGTTTCGGTGAACAAGGCCCGCACTTTATTTTTCAAAGTAGTTTTTATACCTTAAGTTATGCATAGAGGATAATGGGGGAAGGGGTCGAGTCTTGCAGCAAACCAGGCTTTCTTCCTGCAAACTTATCATATGCAAAAGCTTAGGTGATTTGCATCATCTTCTGGCCCGGAGGCCTGTTAACATTTTAAGACCTTTTCTTCAGAAAACTTATTTTTCTCTAAAGGTGGTTGGTCAGGAGCCACCCTCCAAAAAAGCATTAGATAAAGTTGCATTCCTACAGAGCAAAGGTGTGGTGGGCTATAACAAGAAAAAGAATTAACTCAAGGGTCCCAGGTTACAAACATTAAAGCTACTACTTACACCAATTATATTAATCAATACACTGCCAGGGACACAGCAGGTAAGGGATATGGAAACTTAGCAGCAAACAATGGCCCAACAAGTGAAAAACCATTCACCAATACAATTTCTAATCAATCTTGTAACTACTCAAAAGAATCTGTGTTTAGACAGTTTAGAACATCTCCTGCCTCTCACAGTTGGGAGGCTCTGAACAATCCCATGTGGCCGGAAAAACCTATTCAGGCAGGCTAGAGGATTTCCAAAGGAGTTTGTAGGTTAAACACTGTCACACCCAGGAATTATTAACTGGAACTGTAAGCTAACTCTTTTTTCAGAGAGAGGTAGTGGGGGAGAGCCCCCCGTAAAGTCAGAGGTTTAGGTGAAAGCACAAGCAGAAAGTAGGCAGACTCTGGTTTTGGGGGTATATGCTCGAGAATTTCCAGGGGGACTCCTGAAGCTCGATCCCGCCTTTGCGTATGCCGAGCCTCCTTCCTCATGACCTTTGTCATGGGCGGAGTTCCTCACTGGCTCCCAGCAGTGATAGAATTCCAGTGGAGCTATTCCAGATCCTGAAAGATGATGCTGTGGAAAGTGCTGCACTCAATATGCAATATGCAATATGCACTCAATATGCAATATGCCGGCTCACGGCAGTAGGGGAATCTGGCCTCGAGACGTGTTGAAGAAGGTCTCTCGAGGTCTTTCTCGGGTTGAGGCAGGACACCCTGGGGTCCCTCGACTTGTGCAGGTGACCTCAGGGGGCTTCTCATGGTGGCTCTGAGAAGTCAGGGAAACTGGAGGTGGGAGGGGCCTCTCGGCACTCCACTGGGTTTGGTGCATTGGAAGAGGGCCTCATCTCCAGTTGAGGCAGGAACCTCAGGGTTCCTCTGACTTCAGACTCCGATCGCAAGGTCCCTGCAGACTTGGGACAGGAGAGTCAGGCCTCGTCTTGGGTTGAGGCATGGAACTCCGCTTGCCTCTCGAGGTGTTCCCGGGGAGACAGGCCACTTGTCGAGCGGTATTTGGAACCTGGGGGTCTTTTCCCGACGATGCACGGGCGAGTCACTGCCCCTTCGTGTTGACTTCATTCACAGGGTGGAGTTCGAAGAGGTGTCCGGGCATCGGGTTCTTATCAAGAGGGGACCGGGAAATCGGGGTCCTTCGGAATGTGGAACCACCCACGAGGCCACGTCTGGAATGTCGTCGTGAGACCGGCCTCATCCTGAGGTGCGACCGGAAGGTCGGGAACCCCTTCCAGACAAAGCAGGGGAGTCGACCCTCCTGTCCAGATCAGGAGGGTAGAAGAGGCTCCGAGGAAGTGTTGCCGGAAAACTTCGGTGTTCCTCTCGAGGGAGACCGGGATGTCGGGGCACTTTGTGGGTCGCATCAAGGGTGACAAGTACCGTTTCGAACTCCAATTCCTAAAGTGGGACTTCTCCTGAGACGCTGTAGCGGCACAGGGCTACATCTTGCGATGACGGGGGAACCACGTGGTTTTTCTCGAGGTGTAGCAGGATTCTCGAATTACGACGGGGAATTCAGGATGCCTCTTGTGTAGGCCCAGGGAAGTCCAATCTTCCATTCGAGTTGCGAAGGAAAGCTGGGGATTTCTCTCGAGTGACTGCAGGGCCAATAGACCTCATCTAGGCTTGTGTCCAGAAGCCAGTGTTCCTCTCCAGGGGCGACAGGGATCTCGGGGTTGCATTCCAGACACACCCGGGGAGACAGGCATCCATCTCGAGTGGAAGCAAAGAACCCCGCTCTGCTCTCGAGTCGCGACGGGTATCTCTTGGAGCTCACTGGGTGGACTAAAGCGAGTCAAGCCTCCTGAGGCGTTTGGAGAGAGGTCGCGAGATTGGTCTCTAGGCCATGCAGGAGAC
This sequence comes from Bos indicus, assembly GCF_029378745.1. Classification (NCBI taxonomy): domain Eukaryota; kingdom Metazoa; phylum Chordata; class Mammalia; order Artiodactyla; family Bovidae; genus Bos; species Bos indicus. Next base: position 458,240 of record NW_027223723.1, read on the forward strand.
GAAGGCCCTCATCTCGCGATGACGGGGGAGTCTTGGGGTTGTTCTCGAGCGGCGGCCCCAGTGTGCGCTTTCTCACGAGGTACGACGGCGAGGTCAGTGAGCCTCTCGTGGGGCGCCAGGGAAGTCGGGTCTCCATGCGAGTGGCGAGGGCGAGCGCGTCATTGCTCTCGAGCCATGGTAGGGTGCCGGGGACCAGCCCCGGCTGATCCAGGGTATTCGAAGGAGAGACGGCGTAGGCGAAGATCAGGAAACCACTGCTTAATTAAATGTTAATTAAGGATATAAAGAGTAATAGAATGAGGATAGCTCAGTGAGGAAATTCAGTGGAGAAAAGAGGCTGAATAATTCAGCCAGAAGGTAAGAGAAAGAACGACATGGTGAGACCAAGTTTCGGTGAACAAGGCCCGCACTTTATTTTTCAAAGTAGTTTTTATACCTTAAGTTATGCATAGAGGATAATGGGGGAAGGGGTCGAGTCTTGCAGCAAACCAGGCTTTCTTCCTGCAAACTTATCATATGCAAAAGCTTAGGTGATTTGCATCATCTTCTGGCCCGGAGGCCTGTTAACATTTTAAGACCTTTTCTTCAGAAAACTTATTTTTCTCTAAAGGTGGTTGGTCAGGAGCCACCCTCCAAAAAAGCATTAGATAAAGTTGCATTCCTACAGAGCAAAGGTGTGGTGGGCTATAACAAGAAAAAGAATTAACTCAAGGGTCCCAGGTTACAAACATTAAAGCTACTACTTACACCAATTATATTAATCAATACACTGCCAGGGACACAGCAGGTAAGGGATATGGAAACTTAGCAGCAAACAATGGCCCAACAAGTGAAAAACCATTCACCAATACAATTTCTAATCAATCTTGTAACTACTCAAAAGAATCTGTGTTTAGACAGTTTAGAACATCTCCTGCCTCTCACAGTTGGGAGGCTCTGAACAATCCCATGTGGCCGGAAAAACCTATTCAGGCAGGCTAGAGGATTTCCAAAGGAGTTTGTAGGTTAAACACTGTCACACCCAGGAATTATTAACTGGAACTGTAAGCTAACTCTTTTTTCAGAGAGAGGTAGTGGGGGAGAGCCCCCCGTAAAGTCAGAGGTTTAGGTGAAAGCACAAGCAGAAAGTAGGCAGACTCTGGTTTTGGGGGTATATGCTCGAGAATTTCCAGGGGGACTCCTGAAGCTCGATCCCGCCTTTGCGTATGCCGAGCCTCCTTCCTCATGACCTTTGTCATGGGCGGAGTTCCTCACTGGCTCCCAGCAGTGATAGAATTCCAGTGGAGCTATTCCAGATCCTGAAAGATGATGCTGTGGAAAGTGCTGCACTCAATATGCAATATGCAATATGCACTCAATATGCAATATGCCGGCTCACGGCAGTAGGGGAATCTGGCCTCGAGACGTGTTGAAGAAGGTCTCTCGAGGTCTTTCTCGGGTTGAGGCAGGACACCCTGGGGTCCCTCGACTTGTGCAGGTGACCTCAGGGGGCTTCTCATGGTGGCTCTGAGAAGTCAGGGAAACTGGAGGTGGGAGGGGCCTCTCGGCACTCCACTGGGTTTGGTGCATTGGAAGAGGGCCTCATCTCCAGTTGAGGCAGGAACCTCAGGGTTCCTCTGACTTCAGACTCCGATCGCAAGGTCCCTGCAGACTTGGGACAGGAGAGTCAGGCCTCGTCTTGGGTTGAGGCATGGAACTCCGCTTGCCTCTCGAGGTGTTCCCGGGGAGACAGGCCACTTGTCGAGCGGTATTTGGAACCTGGGGGTCTTTTCCCGACGATGCACGGGCGAGTCACTGCCCCTTCGTGTTGACTTCATTCACAGGGTGGAGTTCGAAGAGGTGTCCGGGCATCGGGTTCTTATCAAGAGGGGACCGGGAAATCGGGGTCCTTCGGAATGTGGAACCACCCACGAGGCCACGTCTGGAATGTCGTCGTGAGACCGGCCTCATCCTGAGGTGCGACCGGAAGGTCGGGAACCCCTTCCAGACAAAGCAGGGGAGTCGACCCTCCTGTCCAGATCAGGAGGGTAGAAGAGGCTCCGAGGAAGTGTTGCCGGAAAACTTCGGTGTTCCTCTTGAGGGAGACCGGGATGTCGGGGCACTTTGTGGGTCGCATCAAGGGTGACAAGTACCGTTTCGAACTCCAATTCCTAAAGTGGGACTTCTCCTGAGACGCTGTAGCGGCACAGGGCTACATCTTGCGATGACGGGGGAACCACGTGGTTTTTCTCGAGGTGTAGCAGGATTCTCGAATTACGACGGGGAATTCAGGATGCCTCTTGTGTTGGCCCAGGGAAGTCCAATCTTCCATTCGAGTTGCGAAGGAAAGCTGGGGATTGCTCTCGAGTGACTGCAGGGCCAATAGACCTCATCTAGGCTTGTGTCCAGAAGCCAGTGTTCCTCTCCAGGGGCGACAGGGATCTCGGGGTTGCATTCCAGACACACCCGGGGAGACAGGCATCCATCTCGAGTGGAAGCAAAGAACCCCGCTCTGCTCTCGAGTCGCGACGGGTATCTCTTGGAGCTCACTGGGTGGACTAAAGGGAGTCAAGCCTCCTGAGGCGTTTGGAGAGAGGTCGCGAGATTGGTCTCTAGGCCATGCAGGAGACGAAGGCCCTCATCTCGCGATGACGGGGGAGTCTTGGGGTTGTTCTCGAGCGGCGGCCCCAGTGTGCGCTTTCTCACGAGGTACGACGGCGAGGTCAGTGAGCCTCTCGTGGGGCGCCAGGGAAGTCGGGTCTCCATGCGAGTGGCGAGGGCGAGCGCCGTCATTGCTCTCGAGCCATGGTAGGGTGCCGGGGACCAGCCCCGGCTGATCCAGGGTATTCGAAGGAGAGACGGCGTAGGCGAAGATCAGGAAACCACTGCTTAATTAAATGTTAATTAAGGATATAAAGAGTAATAGAATGAGGATAGCTCAGTGAGGAAATTCAGTGGAGAAAAGAGGCTGAATAATTCAGCCAGAAGGTAAGAGAAAGAACGACATGGTGAGACCAAGTTTCGGTGAACAAGGCCCGCACTTTATTTTTCAAAGTAGTTTTTATACCTTAAGTTATGCATAGAGGATAATGGGGGAAGGGGTCGAGTCTTGCAGCAAACCAGGCTTTCTTCCTGCAAACTTATCATATGCAAAAGCTTAGGTGATTTGCATCATCTTCTGGCCCGGAGGCCTGTTAACATTTTAAGACCTTTTCTTCAGAAAACTTATTTTTCTCTAAAGGTGGTTGGTCAGGAGCCACCCTCCAAAAAAGCATTAGATAAAGTTGCATTCCTACAGAGCAAAGGTGTGGTGGGCTATAACAAGAAAAAGAATTAACTCAAGGGTCCCAGGTTACAAACATTAAAGCTACTACTTACACCAATTATATTAATCAATACACTGCCAGGGACACAGCAGGTAAGGGATATGGAAACTTAGCAGCAAACAATGGCCCAACAAGTGAAAAACCATTCACCAATACAATTTCTAATCAATCTTGTAACTACTCAAAAGAATCTGTGTTTAGACAGTTTAGAACATCTCCTGCCTCTCACAGTTGGGAGGCTCTGAACAATCCCATGTGGCCGGAAAAACCTATTCAGGCAGGCTAGAGGATTTCCAAAGGAGTTTGTAGGTTAAACACTGTCACACCCAGGAATTATTAACTGGAACTGTAAGCTAACTCTTTTTTCAGAGAGAGGTAGTGGGGGAGAGCCCCCCGTAAAGTCAGAGGTTTAGGTGAAAGCACAAGCAGAAAGTAGGCAGACTCTGGTTTTGGGGGTATATGCTCGAGAATTTCCAGGGGGACTCCTGAAGCTCGATCCCGCCTTTGCGTATGCCGAGCCTCCTTCCTCATGACCTTTGTCATGGGCGGAGTTCCTCACTGGCTCCCAGCAGTGATAGAATTCCAGTGGAGCTATTCCAGATCCTGAAAGATGATGCTGTGGAAAGTGCTGCACTCAATATGCAATATGCAATATGCACTCAATATGCAATATGCCGGCTCACGGCAGTAGGGGAATCTGGCCTCGAGACGTGTTGAAGAAGGTCTCTCGAGGTCTTTCTCGGGTTGAGGCAGGACACCCTGGGGTCCCTCGACTTGTGCAGGTGACCTCAGGGGGCTTCTCATGGTGGCTCTGAGAAGTCAGGGAAACTGGAGGTGGGAGGGGCCTCTCGGCACTCCACTGGGTTTGGTGCATTGGAAGAGGGCCTCATCTCCAGTTGAGGCAGGAACCTCAGGGTTCCTCTGACTTCAGACTCCGATCGCAAGGTCCCTGCAGACTTGGGACAGGAGAGTCAGGCCTCGTCTTGGGTTGAGGCATGGAACTCCGCTTGCCTCTCGAGGTGTTCCCGGGGAGACAGGCCACTTGTCGAGCGGTATTTGGAACCTGGGGGTCTTTTCCCGACGATGCACGGGCGAGTCACTGCCCCTTCGTGTTGACTTCATTCACAGGGTGGAGTTCGAAGAGGTGTCCGGGCATCGGGTTCTTATCAAGAGGGGACCGGGAAATCGGGGTCCTTCGGAATGTGGAACCACCCACGAGGCCACGTCTGGAATGTCGTCGTGAGACCGGCCTCATCCTGAGGTGCGACCGGAAGGTCGGGAACCCCTTCCAGACAAAGCAGGGGAGTCGACCCTCCTGTCCAGATCAGGAGGGTAGAAGGGGCTCAGAGGAAGTGGTGCGGGAAAACCTCGGTGTTCCTCTTGAGGGAGACCGGGATGTCGGGGCACTTTGTGGGTCGCATCAAGGGTGCCAAGTACCGTTTCGACCTCCAATACCTAACGTGGGACTTCTCCTGAGACACTGTAGCGGGAAAGGGCTTCATCTTGCGATGACGGGGGAACCACGTGGATTTTCTCGAGTTGCAGCGGGATTCTCGAGTTACGACGGGGAATTCAGGATGCCTCTTGTGTTGGCCCAGGGAAGTCCAATCTTCCATTCGAGTTGCGAAGGAAAGCTGGGGATTGCTCTCGAGTGACTGCAGGGCCAATAGACCTCATCTAGGCTTGTGTCCAGAAGCCAATGTTCCTCTCCAGGGGCGAAAGGGATCTCGGGGTTGCATTCCAGACGCACCCGGGGAGACAGGCATCCATCTCGAGTGGAAGCAAAGAACCCCGCTCTGCTCTCGAGTCGCGACGGGTATCTCTTGGAGCTCACTGGGTGGACTAAAGGGAGTCAAGCCTCCTGAGGCGTTTGGAGAGAGGTCGAGAGACTGGTCTCTAGGCCATACAGGAGACGAAGGCCCTCAAGTCGCGATGACGGGGGAGGCTCGGGGTTGTTCTCGAGCGGCGGCCCCAGTGTGCGGTTTCTCGCGAGGTACGACGGCGAGGTCAGTGAGCCTCTCGTGGGGCGGCAAGGAAGTCGGGTCTCCATGCGAATGGCGAGGGGGAGCGCGTCTTTACTCTCAAGTCATAGTAGGGGAATCTGGCCTCGAGACGTGTTGAAGAAGGTCTCTCGAGGTCTTTCTCGGGTTGAGGCAGGACACCCTGGGGTCCCTCGACTTGTGCAGGTGACCTCAGGGGGCTTCTCATGGTGGCTCTGAGAAGTCAGGGAAACTGGAGGTGGGAGGGGCCTCTCGGCACTCCACTGGGTTTGGTGCATTGGAAGAGGGCCTCATCTCCAGTTGAGGCAGGAACCTCAGGGTTCCTCTGACTTCAGACTCCGATCGCAAGGTCCCTGCAGACTTGGGACAGGAGAGTCAGGCCTCGTCTTGGGTTGAGGCATGGAACTCCGCTTGCCTCTCGAGGTGTTCCCGGGGAGACAGGCCACTTGTCGAGCGGTATTTGGAACCTGGGGGTCTTTTCCCGACGATGCACGGGCGAGTCACTGCCCCTTCGTGTTGACTTCATTCACAGGGTGGAGTTCGAAGAGGTGTCCGGGCATCGGGTTCTTATCAAGAGGGGACCGGGAAATCGGGGTCCTTCGGAATGTGGAACCACCCACGAGGCCACGTCTGGAATGTCGTCGTGAGACCGGCCTCATCCTGAGGTGCGACCGGAAGGTCGGGAACCCCTTCCAGACAAAGCAGGGGAGTCGACCCTCCTGTCCAGATCAGGAGGGTAGAAGAGGCTCCGAGGAAGTGTTGCCGGAAAACTTCGGTGTTCCTCTCGAGGGAGACCGGGATGTCGGGGCACTTTGTGGGTCGCATCAAGGGTGACAAGTACCGTTTCGAACTCCAATTCCTAAAGTGGGACTTCTCCTGAGACGCTGTAGCGGCACAGGGCTACATCTTGCGATGACGGGGGAACCACGTGGTTTTTCTCGAGGTGTAGCAGGATTCTCGAATTACGACGGGGAATTCAGGATGCCTCTTGTGTAGGCCCAGGGAAGTCCAATCTTCCATTCGAGTTGCGAAGGAAAGCTGGGGATTTCTCTCGAGTGACTGCAGGGCCAATAGACCTCATCTAGGCTTGTGTCCAGAAGCCAGTGTTCCTCTCCAGGGGCGACAGGGATCTCGGGGTTGCATTCCAGACACACCCGGGGAGACAGGCATCCATCTCGAGTGGAAGCAAAGAACCCCGCTCTGCTCTCGAGTCGCGACGGGTATCTCTTGGAGCTCACTGGGTGGACTAAAGGGAGTCAAGCCTCCTGAGGCGTTTGGAGAGAGGTCGCGAGATTGGTCTCTAGGCCATGCAGGAGACGAAGGCCCTCATCTCGCGATGACGGGGGAGTCTTGGGGTTGTTCTCGAGCGGCGGCCCCAGTGTGCGCTTTCTCACGAGGTACGACGGCGAGGTCAGTGAGCCTCTCGTGGGGCGCCAGGGAAGTCGGGTCTCCATGCGAGTGGCGAGGGCGAGCGCGTCATTGCTCTCGAGCCATGGTAGGGTGCCGGGGACCAGCCCCGGCTGATCCAGGGTATTCGAAGGAGAGACGGCGTAGGCGAAGATCAGGAAACCACTGCTTAATTAAATGTTAATTAAGGATATAAAGAGTAATAGAATGAGGATAGCTCAGTGAGGAAATTCAGTGGAGAAAAGAGGCTGAATAATTCAGCCAGAAGGTAAGAGAAAGAACGACATGGTGAGACCAAGTTTCGGTGAACAAGGCCCGCACTTTATTTTTCAAAGTAGTTTTTATACCTTAAGTTATGCATAGAGGATAATGGGGGAAGGGGTCGAGTCTTGCAGCAAACCAGGCTTTCTTCCTGCAAACTTATCATATGCAAAAGCTTAGGTGATTTGCATCATCTTCTGGCCCGGAGGCCTGTTAACATTTTAAGACCTTTTCTTCAGAAAACTTATTTTTCTCTAAAGGTGGTTGGTCAGGAGCCACCCTCCAAAAAAGCATTAGATAAAGTTGCATTCCTACAGAGCAAAGGTGTGGTGGGCTATAACAAGAAAAAGAATTAACTCAAGGGTCCCAGGTTACAAACATTAAAGCTACTACTTACACCAATTATATTAATCAATACACTGCCAGGGACACAGCAGGTAAGGGATATGGAAACTTAGCAGCAAACAATGGCCCAACAAGTGAAAAACCATTCACCAATACAATTTCTAATCAATCTTGTAACTACTCAAAAGAATCTGTGTTTAGACAGTTTAGAACATCTCCTGCCTCTCACAGTTGGGAGGCTCTGAACAATCCCATGTGGCCGGAAAAACCTATTCAGGCAGGCTAGAGGATTTCCAAAGGAGTTTGTAGGTTAAACACTGTCACACCCAGGAATTATTAACTGGAACTGTAAGCTAACTCTTTTTTCAGAGAGAGGTAGTGGGGGAGAGCCCCCCGTAAAGTCAGAGGTTTAGGTGAAAGCACAAGCAGAAAGTAGGCAGACTCTGGTTTTGGGGGTATATGCTCGAGAATTTCCAGGGGGACTCCTGAAGCTCGATCCCGCCTTTGCGTATGCCGAGCCTCCTTCCTCATGACCTTTGTCATGGGCGGAGTTCCTCACTGGCTCCCAGCAGTGATAGAATTCCAGTGGAGCTATTCCAGATCCTGAAAGATGATGCTGTGGAAAGTGCTGCACTCAATATGCAATATGCAATATGCACTCAATATGCAATATGCCGGCTCACGGCAGTAGGGGAATCTGGCCTCGAGACGTGTTGAAGAAGGTCTCTCGAGGTCTTTCTCGGGTTGAGGCAGGACACCCTGGGGTCCCTCGACTTGTGCAGGTGACCTCAGGGGGCTTCTCATGGTGGCTCTGAGAAGTCAGGGAAACTGGAGGTGGGAGGGGCCTCTCGGCACTCCACTGGGTTTGGTGCATTGGAAGAGGGCCTCATCTCCAGTTGAGGCAGGAACCTCAGGGTTCCTCTGACTTCAGACTCCGATCGCAAGGTCCCTGCAGACTTGGGACAGGAGAGTCAGGCCTCGTCTTGGGTTGAGGCATGGAACTCCGCTTGCCTCTCGAGGTGTTCCCGGGGAGACAGGCCACTTGTCGAGCGGTATTTGGAACCTGGGGGTCTTTTCCCGACGATGCACGGGCGAGTCACTGCCCCTTCGTGTTGACTTCATTCACAGGGTGGAGTTCGAAGAGGTGTCCGGGCATCGGGTTCTTATCAAGAGGGGACCGGGAAATCGGGGTCCTTCGGAATGTGGAACCACCCACGAGGCCACGTCTGGAATGTCGTCGTGAGACCGGCCTCATCCTGAGGTGCGACCGGAAGGTCGGGAACCCCTTCCAGACAAAGCAGGGGAGTCGACCCTCCTGTCCAGATCAGGAGGGTAGAAGAGGCTCAGAGGAAGTGTTGCCGGAAAACTTCGGTGTTCCTCTCGAGGGAGACCGGGATGTCGGGGCACTTTGTGGGTCGCATCAAGGGTGACAAGTACCGTTTCGAACTCCAATTCCTAAAGTGGGACTTCTCCTGAGACGCTGTAGCGGCACAGGGCTACATCTTGCGATGACGGGGGAACCACGTGGTTTTTCTCGAGGTGTAGCAGGATTCTCGAATTACGACGGGGAATTCAGGATGCCTCTTGTGTTGGCCCAGGGAAGTCCAATCTTCCATTCGAGTTGCGAAGGAAAGCTGGGGATTGCTCTCGAGTGACTGCAGGGCCAATAGACCTCATCTAGGCTTGTGTCCAGAAGCCAGTGTTCCTCTCCAGGGGCGACAGGGATCTCGGGGTTGCATTCCAGACACACCCGGGGAGACAGGCATCCATCTCGAGTGGAAGCAAAGAACCCCGCTCTGCTCTCGAGTCGCGACGGGTATCTCTTGGAGCTCACTGGGTGGACTAAAGGGAGTCAAGCCTCCTGAGGCGTTTGGAGAGAGGTCGCGAGATTGGTCTCTAGGCCATGCAGGAGACGAAGGCCCTCATCTCGCGATGACGGGGGAGTCTTGGGGTTGTTCTCGAGCGGCGGCCCCAGTGTGCGCTTTCTCACGAGGTACGACGGCGAGGTCAGTGAGCCTCTCGTGGGGCGCCAGGGAAGTCGGGTCTCCATGCGAGTGGCGAGGGCGAGCGCGTCATTGCTCTCGAGCCATGGTAGGGTGCCGGGGACCAGCCCCGGCTGATCCAGGGTATTCGAAGGAGAGACGGCGTAGGCGAAGATCAGGAAACCACTGCTTAATTAAATGTTAATTAAGGATATAAAGAGTAATAGAATGAGGATAGCTCAGTGAGGAAATTCAGTGGAGAAAAGAGGCTGAATAATTCAGCCAGAAGGTAAGAGAAAGAACGACATGGTGAGACCAAGTTTCGGTGAACAAGGCCCGCACTTTATTTTTCAAAGTAGTTTTTATACCTTAAGTTATGCATAGAGGATAATGGGGGAAGGGGTCGAGTCTTGCAGCAAACCAGGCTTTCTTCCTGCAAACTTATCATATGCAAAAGCTTAGGTGATTTGCATCATCTTCTGGCCCGGAGGCCTGTTAACATTTTAAGACCTTTTCTTCAGAAAACTTATTTTTCTCTAAAGGTGGTTGGTCAGGAGCCACCCTCCAAAAAAGCATTAGATAAAGTTGCATTCCTACAGAGCAAAGGTGTGGTGGGCTATAACAAGAAAAAGAATTAACTCAAGGGTCCCAGGTTACAAACATTAAAGCTACTACTTACACCAATTATATTAATCAATACACTGCCAGGGACACAGCAGGTAAGGGATATGGAAACTTAGCAGCAAACAATGGCCCAACAAGTGAAAAACCATTCACCAATACAATTTCTAATCAATCTTGTAACTACTCAAAAGAATCTGTGTTTAGACAGTTTAGAACATCTCCTGCCTCTCACAGTTGGGAGGCTCTGAACAATCCCATGTGGCCGGAAAAACCTATTCAGGCAGGCTAGAGGATTTCCAAAGGAGTTTGTAGGTTAAACACTGTCACACCCAGGAATTATTAACTGGAACTGTAAGCTAACTCTTTTTTCAGAGAGAGGTAGTGGGGGAGAGCCCCCCGTAAAGTCAGAGGTTTAGGTGAAAGCACAAGCAGAAAGTAGGCAGACTCTGGTTTTGGGGGTATATGCTCGAGAATTTCCAGGGGGACTCCTGAAGCTCGATCCCGCCTTTGCGTATGCCGAGCCTCCTTCCTCATGACCTTTGTCATGGGCGGAGTTCCTCACTGGCTCCCAGCAGTGATAGAATTCCAGTGGAGCTATTCCAGATCCTGAAAGATGATGCTGTGGAAAGTGCTGCACTCAATATGCAATATGCAATATGCACTCAATATGCAATATGCCGGCTCACGGCAGTAGGGGAATCTGGCCTCGAGACGTGTTGAAGAAGGTCTCTCGAGGTCTTTCTCGGGTTGAGGCAGGACACCCTGGGGTCCCTCGACTTGTGCAGGTGACCTCAGGGGGCTTCTCATGGTGGCTCTGAGAAGTCAGGGAAACTGGAGGTGGGAGGGGCCTCTCGGCACTCCACTGGGTTTGGTGCATTGGAAGAGGGCCTCATCTCCAGTTGAGGCAGGAACCTCAGGGTTCCTCTGACTTCAGACTCCGATCGCAAGGTCCCTGCAGACTTGGGACAGGAGAGTCAGGCCTCGTCTTGGGTTGAGGCATGGAACTCCGCTTGCCTCTCGAGGTGTTCCCGGGGAGACAGGCCACTTGTCGAGCGGTATTTGGAACCTGGGGGTCTTTTCCCGACGATGCACGGGCGAGTCACTGCCCCTTCGTGTTGACTTCATTCACAGGGTGGAGTTCGAAGAGGTGTCCGGGCATCGGGTTCTTATCAAGAGGGGACCGGGAAATCGGGGTCCTTCGGAACGTGGAACCACCCACGAGGCCACGTCTGGAATGTCGTCGTGAGACCGGCCTCATCCTGAGGTGCGACCGGAAGGTCGGGAACCCCTTCCAGACAAAGCAGGGGAGTCGACCCTCCTGTCCAGATGAGGAGGGTAGAAGAGGCTCTGAGGAAGTGTTGCCGGAAAACTTCGGTGTTCCTCTCGAGGGAGACCGGGATGTCGGGGCACTTTGTGGGTCGCATCAAGGGTGACAAGTACCGTTTCGAACTCCAATACCTAAAGTGGGACTTCTCCTGAGACGCTGTAGCGGCACAGGGCTACATCTTGCGATGACGGGGGAACCACGTGGTTTTTCTCGAGGTGTAGCAGGATTCTCGAATTACGACGGGGAATTCAGGATGCCTCTTGTGTTGGCCCAGGGAAGTCCAATCTTCCATTCGAGTTGCGAAGGAAAGCTGGGGATTGCTCTCGAGTGACTGCAGGGCCAATAGACCTCATCTAGGCTTGTGTCCAGAAGCCAGTGTTCCTCTCCAGGGGCGACAGGGATCTCGGGGTTGCATTCCAGACACACCCGGGGAGACAGGCATCCATCTCGAGTGGAAGCAAAGAACTCCGCTCTGCTCTCGAGTCGCGACGGGTATCTCTTGGAGCTCACTGGGTGGACTAAAGGGAGTCAAGCCTCCTGAGGCGTTTGGAGAGTAGGTCGAGGAGAGACTGGTCTCTAGGCCATACAGAGACGAAGGCCCTCAAGTCGCGATGCGGGGGAGGCTCGGGGTTGTTCTCGAGCGGCGGCCCCAGTGTTGCGGTTTCTCGCGAGGTACGACGGCGAGGTCAGTGAGCTCTGTGGGGCGGCAAGGAAGTCGGGTCTCCATGCGAATGGCGATGGGGAGCGCGTCTTTACTCTCAAGTCATAAGAGAAAGAACGACATGGTGAGACCAAGTTTCGGTGAACAAGGCCCGCACTTTATTTTTCAAAGTAGTTTTTATACCTTAAGTTATGCATAGAGGATAATGGGGGAAGGGGTCGAGTCTTGCAGCAAACCAGGCTTTCTTCCTGCAAACTTATCATATGCAAAAGCTTAGGTGATTTGCATCATCTTCTGGCCCGGAGGCCTGTTAACATTTTAAGACCTTTTCTTCAGAAAACTTATTTTTCTCTAAAGGTGGTTGGTCAGGAGCCACCCTCCAAAAAAGCATTAGATAAAGTTGCATTCCTACAGAGCAAAGGTGTGGTGGGCTATAACAAGAAAAAGAATTAACTCAAGGGTCCCAGGTTACAAACATTAAAGCTACTACTTACACCAATTATATTAATCAATACACTGCCAGGGACACAGCAGGTAAGGGATATGGAAACTTAGCAGCAAACAATGGCCCAACAAGTGAAAAACCATTCACCAATACAATTTCTAATCAATCTTGTAACTCCTCAAAAGAATCTGTGTTTAGACAGTTTAGAACATCTCCTGCCTCTCACAGTTGGGAGGCTCTGAACAATCACATGTGGCCGGAAAAACCTATTCAGGCAGGCTAGAGGATTTCCAAAGGAGTTTGTAGGTTAAACACTGTCACACCCAGGAATTATTAACTGGAACTGTAAGCTAACTCTTTTTTCAGAGAGAGGTAGTGGGGGAGAGCCCCCCGTAAAGTCAGAGGTTTAGGTGAAAGCACAAGCAGAAAGTAGGCAGACTCTGGTTTTGGGGGTATATGCTCGAGAATTTCCAGGGGGACTCCTGAAGCTCGATCCCGCCTTTGCGTATGCCGAGCCTCCTTCCTCATGACCTTTGTCATGGGCGGAGTTCCTCACTGGCTCCCAGCAGTGATTAGGGGAATCTGGCCTCGAGACGTGTTGAAGAAGGTCTCTCGAGGTCTTTCTCGGGTTGAGGCAGGACACCCTGGGGTCCCTCGACTTGTGCAGGTGACCTCAGGGGGCTTCTCATGGTGGCTCTGAGAAGTCAGGGAAACTGGAGGTGGGGAGGGGCCTCTCGGCACTCCACTGGGTTTGGTGCATTGGAAGAGGGCCTCATCTCCAGTTGAGGCAGGAACCTCAAGGGTTCCTCTGACTTCAGACTCCGATCGCAAGGTCCCTGCAGACTTGGGACAGGAGAGTCAGGCCTCGTCTTGGGTTGAGGCATGGAACTCCGCTTGCCTCTCGAGGTGTTCCCGGGGAGACAGGCCACTTGTCGAGCGGTTATTTGGAACCTGGGGGTCTTTTCCCGACGATGCACGGGCGAGTCACTGCCCCTTCGTGTTGACTTCATTCACAGGGTGGAGTTCGAAGAGGTGTCCGGGCATCGGGTTCTTATCAAGAGGGGACCGGGAAATCGGGGTCCTTCGGAATGTGGAACCACCCACGAGGCCACGTCTGGAATGTCGTCGTGAGACCGGCCTCATCCTGAGGTGCGACCGGAAGGTCGGGAACCCCTTCCAGACAAAGCAGGGGAGTCGACCCTCCTGTCCAGATCAGGAGGGTAGAAGAGGCTCAGAGGAAGTGTTGCCGGAAAACTTCGGTGTTCCTCTCGAGGGAGACCGGGATGTCGGGGCACTTTGTGGGTCGCATCAAGGGTGACAAGTACCGTTTCGAACTCCAATTCCTAAAGTGGGACTTCTCCTGAGACGCTGTAGCGGCACAGGGCTACATCTTGCGATGACGGGGGAACCACGTGGTTTTTCTCGAGGTGTAGCAGGATTCTCGAGTTACGACGGGGAATTCAGGATGCCTCTTGTGTTGGCCCAGGGAAGTCCAATCTTCCATTCGAGTTGCGAAGGAAAGCTGGGGATTGCTCTCGAGTGACTGCAGGGCCAATAGACCTCATCTAGGCTTGTGTCCAGAAGCCAGTGTTCCTCTCCAGGGGCGACAGGGATCTCGGGGTTGCATTCCAGACACACCCGGGGAGACAGGCATCCATCTCGAGTGGAAGCAAAGAACCCCGCTCTGCTCTCGAGTCGCGACGGGTATCTCTTGGAGCTCACTGGGTGGACTAAAGGGAGTCAAGCCTCCTGAGGCGTTTGGAGAGAGGTCGCGAGATTGGTCTCTAGGCCATGCAGGAGACGAAGGCCCTCATCTCGCGATGACGGGGGAGTCTTGGGGTTGTTCTCGAGCGGCGGCCCCAGTGTGCGCTTTCTCACGAGGTACGACGGCGAGGTCAGTGAGCCTCTCGTGGGGCGCCAGGGAAGTCGGGTCTCCATGCGAGTGGCGAGGGCGAGCGCCTCATTGCTCTCGAGCCATGGTAGGGTGCCGGGGACCAGCCCCGGCTGATCCAGGGTATTCGAAGGAGAGACGGCGTAGGCGAAGATCAGGAAACCACTGCTTAATTAAATGTTAATTAAGGATATAAAGAGTAATAGAATGAGGATAGCTCAGTGAGGAAATTCAGTGGAGAAAAGAGGCTGAATAATTCAGCCAGAAGGTAAGAGAAAGAACGACATGGTGAGACCAAGTTTCGGTGAACAAGGCCCGCACTTTATTTTTCAAAGTAGTTTTTATACCTTAAGTTATGCATAGAGGATAATGGGGGAAGGGGTCGAGTCTTGCAGCAAACCAGGCTTTCTTCCTGCAAACTTATCATATGCAAAAGCTTAGGTGATTTGCATCATCTTCTGGCCCGGAGGCCTGTTAACATTTTAAGACCTTTTCTTCAGAAAACTTATTTTTCTCTAAAGGTGGTTGGTCAGGAGCCACCCTCCAAAAAAGCATTAGATAAAGTTGCATTCCTACAGAGCAAAGGTGTGGTGGGCTATAACAAGAAAAAGAATTAACTCAAGGGTCCCAGGTTACAAACATTAAAGCTACTACTTACACCAATTATATTAATCAATACACTGCCAGGGACACAGCAGGTAAGGGATATGGAAACTTAGCAGCAAACAATGGCCCAACAAGTGAAAAACCATTCACCAATACAATTTCTAATCAATCTTGTAACTACTCAAAAGAATCTGTGTTTAGACAGTTTAGAACATCTCCTGCCTCTCACAGTTGGGAGGCTCTGAACAATCCCATGTGGCCGGAAAAACCTATTCAGGCAGGCTAGAGGATTTCCAAAGGAGTTTGTAGGTTAAACACTGTCACACCCAGGAATTATTAACTGGAACTGTAAGCTAACTCTTTTTTCAGAGAGAGGTAGTGGGGGAGAGCCCCCCGTAAAGTCAGAGGTTTAGGTGAAAGCACAAGCAGAAAGTAGGCAGACTCTGGTTTTGGGGGTATATGCTCGAGAATTTCCAGGGGGACTCCTGAAGCTCGATCCCGCCTTTGCGTATGCCGAGCCTCCTTCCTCATGACCTTTGTCATGGGCGGAGTTCCTCACTGGCTCCCAGCAGTGATAGAATTCCAGTGGAGCTATTCCAGATCCTGAAAGATGATGCTGTGGAAAGTGCTGCACTCAATATGCAATATGCAATATGCACTCAATATGCAATATGCCGGCTCACGGCAGTAGGGGAATCTGGCCTCGAGACGTGTTGAAGAAGGTCTCTCGAGGTCTTTCTCGGGTTGAGGCAGGACACCCTGGGGTCCCTCGACTTGTGCAGGTGACCTCAGGGGGCTTCTCATGGTGGCTCTGAGAAGTCAGGGAAACTGGAGGTGGGAGGGGCCTCTCGGCACTCCACTGGGTTTGGTGCATTGGAAGAGGGCCTCATCTCCAGTTGAGGCAGGAACCTCAGGGTTCCTCTGACTTCAGACTCCGATCGCAAGGTCCCTGCAGACTTGGGACAGGAGAGTCAGGCCTCGTCTTGGGTTGAGGCATGGAACTCCGCTTGCCTCTCGAGGTGTTCCCGGGGAGACAGGCCACTTGTCGAGCGGTATTTGGAACCTGGGGGTCTTTTCCCGACGATGCACGGGCGAGTCACTGCCCCTTCGTGTTGACTTCATTCACAGGGTGGAGTTCGAAGAGGTGTCCGGGCATCGGGTTCTTATCAAGAGGGCACCGGGAAATCGGGGTCCTTCGGAATGTGGAACCACCCACGAGGCCACGTCTGGAATGTCGTCGTGAGACCGGCCTCATCCTGAGGTGCGACCGGAAGGTCGGGAACCCCTTCCAGACAAAGCAGGGGAGTCGACCCTCCTGTCCAGATCAGGAGGGTAGAAGGGGCTCAGAGGAAGTGGTGCGGGAAAACCTCGGTGTTCCTCTCGAGGGAGACCGGGATGTCGGGGCACTTTGTGGGTCGCATCAAGGGTGCCAAGTACCGTTTCGACCTCCAATACCTAACGTGGGACTTCTCCTGAGACACTGTAGCGGGAAAGGGCTTCATCTTGCGATGACGGGGGAACCACGTGGATTTTCTCGAGTTGCAGCGGGATTCTCGAGTTACGACGGGGAATTCAGGATGCCTCTTGTGTTGGCCCAGGGAAGTCCAATCTTCCATTCGAGTTGCGAAGGAAAGCTGGGGATTGCTCTCGAGTGACTGCAGGGCCAATAGACCTCATCTAGGCTTGTGTCCAGAAGCCAGTGTTCCTCTCCAGGGGCGACAGGGATCTCGGGGTTGCATTCCAGACGCACCCGGGGAGACAGGCATCCATCTCGAGTGGAAGCAAAGAACCCCGCTCTGCTCTCGAGTCGCGACGGGTATCTCTTGGAGCTCACTGGGTGGACTAAAGGGAGTCAAGCCTCCTGAGGCGTTTGGAGAGAGGTCGAGAGACTGGTCTCTAGGCCATACAGGAGACGAAGGCCCTCAAGTCGCGATGACGGGGGAGGCTCGGGGTTGTTCTCGAGCGGCGGCCCCAGTGTGCGGTTTCTCGCGAGGTACGACGGCGAGGTCAGTGAGCCTCTCGTGGGGCGGCAAGGAAGTCGGGTCTCCATGCGAATGGCGAGGGGGAGCGCGTCTTTACTCTCAAGTCATAGTAGCGGAATCTGGCCTCGAGACGTGTTGAAGAAGGTCTCTCGAGGTCTTTCTCGGGTTGAGGCAGGACACCCTGGGGTCCCTCGACTTGTGCAGGTGACCTCAGGGGGCTTCTCATGGTGGCTCTGAGAAGTCAGGGAAACTGGAGGTGGGAGGGGCCTCTCGGCACTCCACTGGGTTTGGTGCATTGGAAGAGGGCCTCATCTCCAGTTGAGGCAGGAACCTCAGGGTTCCTCTGACTTCAGACTCCGATCGCAAGGTCCCTGCAGACTTGGGACAGGAGAGTCAGGCCTCGTCTTGGGTTGAGGCATGGAACTCCGCTTGCCTCTCGAGGTGTTCCCGGGGAGACAGGCCACTTGTCGAGCGGTATTTGGAACCTGGGGGTCTTTTCCCGACGATGCACGGGCGAGTCACTGCCCCTTCGTGTTGACTTCATTCACAGGGTGGAGTTCGAAGAGGTGTCCGGGCATCGGGTTCTTATCAAGAGGGCACCGGGAAATCGGGGTCCTTCGGAACGTGGAACCACCCACGAGGCCACGTCTGGAATGTCGTCGTGAGACCGGCCTCATCCTGAGGTGCGACCGGAAGGTCGGGAACCCCTTCCAGACAAAGCAGGGGAGTCGACCCTCCTGTCCAGATCAGGAGGGTAGAAGAGGCTCAGAGGAAGTGTTGCCGGAAAACTTCGGTGTTCCTCTCGAGGGAGACCGGGATGTCGGGGCACTTTGTGGGTCGCATCAAGGGTGACAAGTACCGTTTCGAACTCCAATTCCTAAAGTGGGACTTCTCCTGAGACGCTGTAGCGGCACAGGGCTACATCTTGCGATGACGGGGGAACCACGTGGTTTTTCTCGAGGTGTAGCAGGATTCTCGAGTTACGACGGGGAATTCAGGATGCCTCTTGTGTAGGCCCAGGGAAGTCCAATCTTCCATTCGAGTTGCGAAGGAAAGCTGGGGATTTGCTCTCGAGTGACTGCAGGGCCAATAGACCTCATCTAGGCTTGTGTCCAGAAGCCAGTGTTCCTCTCCAGGGGCGACAGGGATCTCGGGGTTGCATTCCAGACACACCCGGGGAGACAGGCATCCATCTCGAGTGGAAGCAAAGAACCCCGCTCTGCTCTCGAGTCGCGACGGGTATCTCTTGGAGCTCACTGGGTGGACTAAAGGGAGTCAAGCCTCCTGAGGCGTTTGGAGAGAGGTCGCGAGATTGGTCTCTAGGCCATGCAGGAGACGAAGGCCCTCATCTCGCGATGACGGGGGAGTCTTGGGGTTGTTCTCGAGCGGCGGCCCCAGTGTGCGCTTTCTCACGAGGTACGACGGCGAGGTCAGTGAGCCTCTCGTGGGGCGCCAGGGAAGTCGGGTCTCCATGCGAGTGGCGAGGGCGAGCGCGTCATTGCTCTCGAGCCATGGTAGGGTGCCGGGGACCAGCCCCGGCTGATCCAGGGTATTCGAAGGAGAGACGGCGTAGGCGAAGATCAGGAAACCACTGCTTAATTAAATGTTAATTAAGGATATAAAGAGTAATAGAATGAGGATAGCTCAGTGAGGAAATTCAGTGGAGAAAAGAGGCTGAATAATTCAGCCAGAAGGTAAGAGAAAGAACGACATGGTGAGACCAAGTTTCGGTGAACAAGGCCCGCACTTTATTTTTCAAAGTAGTTTTTATACCTTAAGTTATGCATAGAGGATAATGGGGGAAGGGGTCGAGTCTTGCAGCAAACCAGGCTTTCTTCCTGCAAACTTATCATATGCAAAAGCTTAGGTGATTTGCATCATCTTCTGGCCCGGAGGCCTGTTAACATTTTAAGACCTTTTCTTCAGAAAACTTATTTTTCTCTAAAGGTGGTTGGTCAGGAGCCACCCTCCAAAAAAGCATTAGATAAAGTTGCATTCCTACAGAGCAAAGGTGTGGTGGGCTATAACAAGAAAAAGAATTAACTCAAGGGTCCCAGGTTACAAACATTAAAGCTACTACTTACACCAATTATATTAATCAATACACTGCCAGGGACACAGCAGGTAAGGGATATGGAAACTTAGCAGCAAACAATGGCCCAACAAGTGAAAAACCATTCACCAATACAATTTCTAATCAATCTTGTAACTCCTCAAAAGAATCTGTGTTTAGACAGTTTAGAACATCTCCTGCCTCTCACAGTTGGGAGGCTCTGAACAATCACATGTGGCCGGAAAAACCTATTCAGGCAGGCTAGAGGATTTCCAAAGGAGTTTGTAGGTTAAACACTGTCACACCCAGGAATTATTAACTGGAACTGTAAGCTAACTCTTTTTTCAGAGAGAGGTAGTGGGGGAGAGCCCCCGTAAAGTCAGAGGTTTAGGTGAAAGCACAAGCAGAAAGTAGGCAGACTCTGGTTTTGGGGGTATATGCTCGAGAATTTCCAGGGGGACTCCTGAAGCTCGATCCCGCCTTTGCGTATGCCGAGCCTCCTTCCTCATGACCTTTGTCATGGGCGGAGTTCCTCACTGGCTCCCAGCAGTGATAGAATTCCAGTGGAGCTATTCCAGATCCTGAAAGATGATGCTGTGGAAAGTGCTGCACTCAATATGCAATATGCAATATGC
Organism: Bos indicus; assembly: GCF_029378745.1. Lineage (NCBI taxonomy): Eukaryota > Metazoa > Chordata > Mammalia > Artiodactyla > Bovidae > Bos > Bos indicus. The sequence continues at coordinate 477,764 of NW_027223723.1, forward strand.
ACTCAATATGCAATATGCCGGCTCACGGCAGTAGGGGAATCTGGCCTCGAGACGTGTTGAAGAAGGTCTCTCGAGGTCTTTCTCGGGTTGAGGCAGGACACCCTGGGGTCCCTCGACTTGTGCAGGTGACCTCAGGGGGCTTCTCATGGTGGCTCTGAGAAGTCAGGGAAACTGGAGGTGGGAGGGGCCTCTCGGCACTCCACTGGGTTTGGTGCATTGGAAGAGGGCCTCATCTCCAGTTGAGGCAGGAACCTCAGGGTTCCTCTGACTTCAGACTCCGATCGCAAGGTCCCTGCAGACTTGGGACAGGAGAGTCAGGCCTCGTCTTGGGTTGAGGCATGGAACTCCGCTTGCCTCTCGAGGTGTTCCCGGGGAGACAGGCCACTTGTCGAGCGGTATTTGGAACCTGGGGGTCTTTTCCCGACGATGCACGGGCGAGTCACTGCCCCTTCGTGTTGACTTCATTCACAGGGTGGAGTTCGAAGAGGTGTCCGGGCATCGGGTTCTTATCAAGAGGGCACCGGGAAATCGGGGTCCTTCGGAATGTGGAACCACCCACGAGGCCACGTCTGGAATGTCGTCGTGAGACCGGCCTCATCCTGAGGTGCGACCGGAAGGTCGGGAACCCCTTCCAGACAAAGCAGGGGAGTCGACCCTCCTGTCCAGATCAGGAGGGTAGAAGGGGCTCAGAGGAAGTGGTGCGGGAAAACCTCGGTGTTCCTCTTGAGGGAGACCGGGATGTCGGGGCACTTTGTGGGTCGCATCAAGGGTGCCAAGTACCGTTTCGACCTCCAATACCTAACGTGGGACTTCTCCTGAGACACTGTAGCGGGAAAGGGCTTCATCTTGCGATGACGGGGGAACCACGTGGATTTTCTCGAGTTGCAGCGGGATTCTCGAGTTACGACGGGGAATTCAGGATGCCTCTTGTGTTGGCCCAGGGAAGTCCAATCTTCCATTCGAGTTGCGAAGGAAAGCTGGGGATTGCTCTCGAGTGACTGCAGGGCCAATAGACCTCATCTAGGCTTGTGTCCAGAAGCCAGTGTTCCTCTCCAGGGGCGACAGGGATCTCGGGGTTGCATTCCAGACGCACCCGGGGAGACAGGCATCCATCTCGAGTGGAAGCAAAGAACCCCGCTCTGCTCTCGAGTCGCGACGGGTATCTCTTGGAGCTCACTGGGTGGACTAAAGGGAGTCAAGCCTCCTGAGGCGTTTGGAGAGAGGTCGAGAGACTGGTCTCTAGGCCATACAGGAGACGAAGGCCCTCAAGTCGCGATGACGGGGGAGGCTCGGGGTTGTTCTCGAGCGGCGGCCCCAGTGTGCGGTTTCTCGCGAGGTACGACGGCGAGGTCAGTGAGCCTCTCGTGGGGCGGCAAGGAAGTCGGGTCTCCATGCGAATGGCGAGGGGGAGCGCGTCTTTACTCTCAAGTCATAGTAGCAGAATCTGGCCTCGAGACGTGTTGAAGAAGGTCTCTCGAGGTCTTTCTCGGGTTGAGGCAGGACACCCTGGGGTCCCTCGACTTGTGCAGGTGACCTCAGGGGGCTTCTCATGGTGGCTCTGAGAAGTCAGGGAAACTGGAGGTGGGAGGGGCCTCTCGGCACTCCACTGGGTTTGGTGCATTGGAAGAGGGCCTCATCTCCAGTTGAGGCAGGAACCTCAGGGTTCCTCTGACTTCAGACTCCGATCGCAAGGTCCCTGCAGACTTGGGACAGGAGAGTCAGGCCTCGTCTTGGGTTGAGGCATGGAACTCCGCTTGCCTCTCGAGGTGTTCCCGGGGAGACAGGCCACTTGTCGAGCGGTATTTGGAACCTGGGGGTCTTTTCCCGACGATGCACGGGCGAGTCACTGCCCCTTCGTGTTGACTTCATTCACAGGGTGGAGTTCGAAGAGGTGTCCGGGCATCGGGTTCTTATCAAGAGGGCACCGGGAAATCGGGGTCCTTCGGAATGTGGAACCACCCACGAGGCCACATCTGGAATGTCGTCGTGAGACCGGCCTCATCCTGAGGTGCGACCGGAAGGTCGGGAACCCCTTCCAGACAAAGCAGGGGAGTCGACCCTCCTGTCCCGATCAGGAGGGTAGAAGAGGCTCAGAGGAAGTGTTGCCGGAAAACTTCGGTGTTCCTCTCGAGGGAGACCGGGATGTCGGGGCACTTTGTGGGTCGCATCAAGGGTGACAAGTACCGTTTCGAACTCCAATTCCTAAAGTGGGACTTCTCCTGAGACGCTGTAGCGGCACAGGGCTACATCTTGCGATGACGGGGGAACCACGTGGTTTTTCTCGAGGTGTAGCAGGATTCTCGAGTTACGACGGGGAATTCAGGATGCCTCTTGTGTTGGCCCAGGGAAGTCCAATCTTCCATTCGAGTTGCGAAGGAAAGCTGGGGATTTGTCTCGAGTGACTGCAGGGCCAATAGACCTCATCTAGGCTTGTGTCCAGAAGCCAGTGTTCCTCTCCAGGGGCGACAGGGATCTCGGGGTTGCATTCCAGACACACCCGGGGAGACAGGCATCCATCTCGAGTGGAAGCAAAGAACCCCGCTCTGCTCTCGAGTCGCGACGGGTATCTCTTGGAGCTCACTGGGTGGACTAAAGGGAGTCAAGCCTCCTGAGGCGTTTGGAGAGAGGTCGCGAGATTGGTCTCTAGGCCATGCAGGAGACGAAGGCCCTCATCTCGCGATGACGGGGGAGTCTTGGGGTTGTTCTCGAGCGGCGGCCCCAGTGTGCGCTTTCTCACGAGGTACGACGGCGAGGTCAGTGAGCCTCTCGTGGGGCGCCAGGGAAGTCGGGTCTCCATGCGAGTGGCGAGGGCGAGCGCCTCATTGCTCTCGGCCATGGTAGGGTGCCGGGGACCAGCCCCGGCTGATCCAGGGTATTCGAAGGAGAGACGGCGTAGGCGAAGATCAGGAAACCACTGCTTAATTAAATGTTAATTAAGGATATAAAGAGTAATAGAATGAGGATAGCTCAGTGAGGAAATTCAGTGGAGAAAAGAGGCTGAATAATTCAGCCAGAAGGTAAGAGAAAGAACAACATGGTGAGACCAAGTTTCGGTGAACAAGGCCCGCACTTTATTTTTCAAAGTAGTTTTTATACCTTAAGTTATGCATAGAGGATAATGGGGGAAGGGGTCGAGTCTTGCAGCAAACCAGGCTTTCTTCCTGCAAAATTATCATTTGCAAAAGCTTAGGTGATTTGCATCATCTTCCGGCCGGAGGCCTGTTAACATTTTAAGACCTTTTCTTCAGAAAATTTATTTTTCTCTAAAGGTGGTTGGTCAGGAGCCACCCTCCAAAAAAGCATTAGATAAAGTTGCATTCCTACAGAGCAAAGGTGTGGTGGGCTATAACAAGAAAAAGAATTAACTCAAGGGTCCCAGGTTACAAACATTAAAGCTACTACTTACACCAATTATATTAATCAATACACTGCCAGGGACACAGCAGGTAAGGGATATGGAAACTTAGCAGCAAACAATGGCCCAACAAGTGAAAAACCATTCACCAATACAATTTCTAATCAATCTTGTAACTCCTCAAAAGAATCTGTGTTTAGACAGTTTAGAACATCTCCTGCCTCTCACAGTTGGGAGGCTCTGAACAATCCCATGTGGCCGGAAAAACCTATTCAGGCAGGCTAGAGGATTTCCAAAGGAGTTTGTAGGTTAAACACTGTCACACCCAGGAATTATTAACTGGAACTGTAAGCTAACTCTTTTTTCAGAGAGAGGTAGTGGGGGAGAGCCCCCCGTAAAGTCAGAGGTTTAGGTGAAAGCACAAGCAGAAAGTAGGCAGACTCTGGTTTTGGGGGTATATGCTCGAGAATTTCCAGGGGGACTCCTGAAGCTCGATCCTGTCTTTGCGTATGCCGAGCCTCCTTCCTCATGACCTTTGTCATGGGCGGAGTTCCTCACTGGCTCCCAGCAGTGATAGAATTCCAGTGGAGCTATTCCAGATCCTGAAAGATGATGCTGTGGAAAGTGCTGCACTCAATATGCAATATGCAATATGCACTCAATATGCAATATGCCGGCTCACGGCAGTAGGGGAATCTGGCCTCGAGACGTGTTGAAGAAGGTCTCTCGAGGTCTTTCTCGGGTTGAGGCAGGACACCCTGGGGTCCCTCGACTTGTGCAGGTGACCTCAGGGGGCTTCTCATGGTGGCTCTGAGAAGTCAGGGAAACTGGAGGTGGGAGGGGCCTCTCGGCACTCCACTGGGTTTGGTGCATTGGAAGAGGGCCTCATCTCCAGTTGAGGCAGGAACCTCAGGGTTCCTCTGACTTCAGACTCCGATCGCAAGGTCCCTGCAGACTTGGGACAGGAGAGTCAGGCCTCGTCTTGGGTTGAGGCATGGAACTCCGCTTGCCTCTCGAGGTGTTCCCGGGGAGACAGGCCACTTGTCGAGCGGTATTTGGAACCTGGGGGTCTTTTCCCGACGATGCACGGGCAAGTCACTGCCCCTTCGTGTTGACTTCATTCAGAGGGTGGAGTTCGAAGAGGTGTCCGGGCATCGGGTTCTTATCAAGAGGGCACCGGGAAATCGGGGTCCTTCGGAATGTGGAACCACCCACGAGGCCACGTCTGGAATGTCGTCGTGAGACCGGCCTCATCCTGAGGTGCGACCGGAAGGTCGGGAACCCCTTCCAGACAAAGCAGGGGAGTCGACCCTCCTGTCCAGATCAGGAGGGTAGAAGGGGCTCAGAGGAAGTGGTGCGGGAAAACCTCGGTGTTCCTCTTGAGGGAGACCGGGATGTCGGGGCACTTTGTGGGTCGCATCAAGGGTGCCAAGTACCGTTTCGACCTCCAATACCTAACGTGGGACTTCTCCTGAGACACTGTAGCGGGAAAGGGCTTCATCTTGCGATGACGGGGGAACCACGTGGATTTTCTCGAGTTGCAGCGGGATTCTCGAGTTACGACGGGGAATTCAGGATGCCTCTTGTGTTGGCCCAGGGAAGTCCAATCTTCCATTCGAGTTGCGAAGGAAAGCTGGGGATTGCTCTCGAGTGACTGCAGGGCCAATAGACCTCATCTAGGCTTGTGTCCAGAAGCCAATGTTCCTCTCCAGGGGCGACAGGGATCTCGGGGTTGCATTCCAGACGCACCCGGGGAGACAGGCATCCATCTCGAGTGGAAGCAAAGAACCCCGCTCTGCTCTTGAGTCACGACGGGTATCTCTTGGAGCTCACTGGGTGGACTAAAGGGAGTCAAGCCTCCTGAGGCGTTTGGAGAGAGGTCGAGAGACTGGTCTCTAGGCCATACAGGAGACGAAGGCCCTCAAGTCGCGATGACGGGGGAGGCTCGGGGTTGTTCTCGAGCGGCGGCCCCAGTGTGCGGTTTCTCACGAGGTACGACGGCGAGGTCAGTGAGCCTCTCGTGGGGCGGCAAGGAAGTCGGGTCTCCATGAGAATGGCGAGGGGGAGCGCGTCTTTACTCTCAAGTCATAGTAGCGGAATCTGGCCTCGAGACGTGTTGAAGAAGGTCTCTCGAGGTCTTTCTCGGGTTGAGGCAGGACACCCTGGGGTCCCTCGACTTGTGCAGGTGACCTCAGGGGGCTTCTCATGGTGGCTCTGAGAAGTCAGGGAAACTGGAGGTGGGAGGGGCCTCTCGGCACTCCACTGGGTTTGGTGCATTGGAAGAGGGCCTCATCACCAGTTGAGGCAGGAACCTCAGGGTTCCTCTGACTTCAGACTCCGATCGCAAGGTCCCTGCAGACTTGGGACAGGAGAGTCAGGCCTCGTCTTGGGTTGAGGCATGGAACTCCGCTTGCCTCTCGAGGTGTTCCCGGGGAGACAGGCCACTTGTCGAGCGGTATTTGGAACCTGGGGGTCTTTTCCCGACGATGCACGGGCGAGTCACTGCCCCTTCGTGTTGACTTCATTCACAGGGTGGAGTTCGAAGAGGTGTCCGGGCATCGGGTTCTTATCAAGAGGGCACCGGGAAATCGGGGTCCTTCGGAATGTGGAACCACCCACGAGGCCACGTCTGGAATGTCGTCGTGAGACCGGCCTCATCCTGAGGTGCGACCGGAAGGTCGGGAACCCCTTCCAGACAAAGCAGGGGAGTCGACCCTCCTGTCCAGATCAGGAGGGAAGAAGAGGCTCAGAGGAAGTGTTGCCGGAAAACTTCGGTGTTCCTCTCGAGGGAGACCGGGATGTCGGGGCACTTTGTGGGTCGCATCAAGGGTGACAAGTACCGTTTCGAACTCCAATTCCTAAAGTGGGACTTCTCCTGAGACGCTGTAGCGGCACAGGGCTACATTTTGCGATGACGGGGGAACCACGTGGTTTTTCTCGAGGTGTAGCAGGATTCTCGAGTTACGACGGGGAATTCAGGATGCCTCTTGTGTAGGCCCAGGGAAGTCCAATCTTCCATTCGAGTTGCGAAGGAAAGCTGGGGATTTCTCTCGAGTGACTGCAGGGCCAATAGACCTCATCTAGGCTTGTGTCCAGAAGCCAGTGTTCCTCTCCAGGGGCGACAGGGATCTCGGGGTTGCATTCCAGACACACCCGGGGAGACAGGCATCCATCTCGAGTGGAAGCAAAGAACCCCGCTCTGCTCTCGAGTCGCGACGGGTATCTCTTGGAGCTCACTGGGTGGACTAAAGGGAGTCAAGCCTCCTGAGGCGTTTGGAGAGAGGTCGCGAGATTGGTCTCTAGGCCATGCAGGAGACGAAGGCCCTCATCTCGCGATGACGGGGGAGTCTTGGGGTTGTTCTCGAGCGGCGGCCCCAGTGTGCGCTTTCTCACGAGGTACGACGGCGAGGTCAGTGAGCCTCTCGTGGGGCGCCAGGGAAGTCGGGTCTCCATGCGAGTGGCGAGGGCGAGCGCCTCATTGCTCTCGAGCCATGGTAGGGTGCCGGGGACCAGCCCCGGCTGATCCAGGGTATTCGAAGGAGAGACGGCGTAGGCGAAGATCAGGAAACCACTGCTTAATTAAATGTTAATTAAGGATATAAAGAGTAATAGAATGAGGATAGCTCAGTGAGGAAATTCAGTGGAGAAAAGAGGCTGAATAATTCAGCCAGAAGGTAAGAGAAAGAACGACATGGTGAGACCAAGTTTCGGTGAACAAGGCCCGCACTTTATTTTTCAAAGTAGTTTTTATACCTTAAGTTATGCATAGAGGATAATGGGGGAAGGGGTCGAGTCTTGCAGCAAACCAGGCTTTCTTCCTGCAAACTTATCATATGCAAAAGCTTAGGTGATTTGCATCATCTTCTGGCCCGGAGGCCTGTTAACATTTTAAGACCTTTTCTTCAGAAAACTTATTTTTCTCTAAAGGTGGTTGGTCAGGAGCCACCCTCCAAAAAAGCATTAGATAAAGTTGCATTCCTACAGAGCAAAGGTGTGGTGGGCTATAACAAGAAAAAGAATTAACTCAAGGGTCCCAGGTTACAAACATTAAAGCTACTACTTACACCAATTATATTAATCAATACACTGCCAGGGACACAGCAGGTAAGGGATATGGAAACTTAGCAGCAAACAATGGCCCAACAAGTGAAAAACCATTCACCAATACAATTTCTAATCAATCTTGTAACTCCTCAAAAGAATCTGTGTTTAGACAGTTTAGAACATCTCCTGCCTCTCACAGTTGGGAGGCTCTGAACAATCACATGTGGCCGGAAAAACCTATTCAGGCAGGCTAGAGGATTTCCAAAGGAGTTTGTAGGTTAAACACTGTCACACCCAGGAATTATTAACTGGAACTGTAAGCTAACTCTTTTTTCAGAGAGAGGTAGTGGGGGAGAGCCCCCCGTAAAGTCAGAGGTTTAGGTGAAAGCACAAGCAGAAAGTAGGCAGACTCTGGTTTTGGGGGTATATGCTCGAGAATTTCCAGGGGGACTCCTGAAGCTCGATCCCGCCTTTGCGTATGCCGAGCCTCCTTCCTCATGACCTTTGTCATGGGAGGAGTTCCTCACTGGCTCCCAGCAGTGATAGAATTCCAGTGGAGCTATTCCAGATCCTGAAAGATGATGCTGTGGAAAGTGCTGCACTCAATATGCAATATGCAATATGCACTCAATATGCAATATGCCGGCTCACGGCAGTAGGGGAATCTGGCCTCGAGACGTGTTGAAGAAGGTCTCTCGAGGTCTTTCTCGGGTTGAGGCAGGACACCCTGGGGTCCCTCGACTTGTGCAGGTGACCTCAGGGGGCTTCTCATGGTGGCTCTGAGAAGTCAGGGAAACTGGAGGTGGGAGGGGCCTCTCGGCACTCCACTGGGTTTGGTGCATTGGAAGAGGGCCTCATCTCCAGTTGAGGCAGGAACCTCAGGGTTCCTCTGACTTCAGACTCCGATCGCAAGGTCCCTGCAGACTTGGGACAGGAGAGTCAGGCCTCGTCTTGGGTTGAGGCATGGAACTCCGCTTGCCTCTCGAGGTGTTCCCGGGGAGACAGGCCACTTGTCGAGCGGTATTTGGAACCTGGGGGTCTTTTCCCGACGATGCACGGGCAAGTCACTGCCCCTTCGTGTTGACTTCATTCAGAGGGTGGAGTTCGAAGAGGTGTCCGGGCATCGGGTTCTTATCAAGAGGGCACCGGGAAATCGGGGTCCTTCGGAATGTGGAACCACCCACGAGGCCACGTCTGGAATGTCGTCGTGAGACCGGCCTCATCCTGAGGTGCGACCGGAAGGTCGGGAACCCCTTCCAGACAAAGCAGGGGAGTCGACCCTCCTGTCCAGATCAGGAGGGTAGAAGGGGCTCAGAGGAAGTGGTGCGGGAAAACCTCGGTGTTCCTCTTGAGGGAGACCGGGATGTCGGGGCACTTTGTGGGTCGCATCAAGGGTGCCAAGTACCGTTTCGACCTCCAATACCTAACGTGGGACTTCTCCTGAGACACTGTAGCGGGAAAGGGCTTCATCTTGCGATGACGGGGGAACCACGTGGATTTTCTCGAGTTGCAGCGGGATTCTCGAGTTACGACGGGGAATTCAGGATGCCTCTTGTGTTGGCCCAGGGAAGTCCAATCTTCCATTCGAGTTGCGAAGGAAAGCTGGGGATTGCTCTCGAGTGACTGCAGGGCCAATAGACCTCATCTAGGCTTGTGTCCAGAAGCCAGTGTTCCTCTCCAGGGGCGACAGGGATCTCGGGGTTGCATTCCAGACGCACCCGGGGAGACAGGCATCCATCTCGAGTGGAAGCAAAGAACCCCGCTCTGCTCTTGAGTCACGACGGGTATCTCTTGGAGCTCACTGGGTGGACTAAAGGGAGTCAAGCCTCCTGAGGCGTTTGGAGAGAGGTCGAGAGACTGGTCTCTAGGCCATACAGGAGACGAAGGCCCTCAAGTCGCGATGACGGGGGAGGCTCGGGGTTGTTCTCGAGCGGCGGCCCCAGTGTGCGGTTTCTCACGAGGTACGACGGCGAGGTCAGTGAGCCTCTCGTGGGGCGGCAAGGAAGTCGGGTCTCCATGAGAATGGCGAGGGGGAGCGCGTCTTTACTCTCAAGTCATAGTAGCGGAATCTGGCCTCGAGACGTGTTGAAGAAGGTCTCTCGAGGTCTTTCTCGGGTTGAGGCAGGACACCCTGGGGTCCCTCGACTTGTGCAGGTGACCTCAGGGGGCTTCTCATGGTGGCTCTGAGAAGTCAGGGAAACTGGAGGTGGGAGGGGCCTCTCGGCACTCCACTGGGTTTGGTGCATTGGAAGAGGGCCTCATCACCAGTTGAGGCAGGAACCTCAGGGTTCCTCTGACTTCAGACTCCGATCGCAAGGTCCCTGCAGACTTGGGACAGGAGAGTCAGGCCTCGTCTTGGGTTGAGGCATGGAACTCCGCTTGCCTCTCGAGGTGTTCCCGGGGAGACAGGCCACTTGTCGAGCGGTATTTGGAACCTGGGGGTCTTTTCCCGACGATGCACGGGCGAGTCACTGCCCCTTCGTGTTGACTTCATTCACAGGGTGGAGTTCGAAGAGGTGTCCGGGCATCGGGTTCTTATCAAGAGGGCACCGGGAAATCGGGGTCCTTCGGAATGTGGAACCACCCACGAGGCCACGTCTGGAATGTCGTCGTGAGACCGGCCTCATCCTGAGGTGCGACCGGAAGGTCGGGAACCCCTTCCAGACAAAGCAGGGGAGTCGACCCTCCTGTCCAGATCAGGAGGGAAGAAGAGGCTCAGAGGAAGTGTTGCCGGAAAACTTCGGTGTTCCTCTCGAGGGAGACCGGGATGTCGGGGCACTTTGTGGGTCGCATCAAGGGTGACAAGTACCGTTTCGAACTCCAATTCCTAAAGTGGGACTTCTCCTGAGACGCTGTAGCGGCACAGGGCTACATTTTGCGATGACGGGGGAACCACGTGGTTTTTCTCGAGGTGTAGCAGGATTCTCGAGTTACGACGGGGAATTCAGGATGCCTCTTGTGTAGGCCCAGGGAAGTCCAATCTTCCATTCGAGTTGCGAAGGAAAGCTGGGGATTTCTCTCGAGTGACTGCAGGGCCAATAGACCTCATCTAGGCTTGTGTCCAGAAGCCAGTGTTCCTCTCCAGGGGCGACAGGGATCTCGGGGTTGCATTCCAGACACACCCGGGGAGACAGGCATCCATCTCGAGTGGAAGCAAAGAACCCCGCTCTGCTCTCGAGTCGCGACGGGTATCTCTTGGAGCTCACTGGGTGGACTAAAGGGAGTCAAGCCTCCTGAGGCGTTTGGAGAGAGGTCGCGAGATTGGTCTCTAGGCCATGCAGGAGACGAAGGCCCTCATCTCGCGATGACGGGGGAGTCTTGGGGTTGTTCTCGAGCGGCGGCCCCAGTGTGCGCTTTCTCACGAGGTACGACGGCGAGGTCAGTGAGCCTCTCGTGGGGCGCCAGGGAAGTCGGGTCTCCATGCGAGTGGCGAGGGCGAGCGCCTCATTGCTCTCGAGCCATGGTAGGGTGCCGGGGACCAGCCCCGGCTGATCCAGGGTATTCGAAGGAGAGACGGCGTAGGCGAAGATCAGGAAACCACTGCTTAATTAAATGTTAATTAAGGATATAAAGAGTAATAGAATGAGGATAGCTCAGTGAGGAAATTCAGTGGAGAAAAGAGGCTGAATAATTCAGCCAGAAGGTAAGAGAAAGAACGACATGGTGAGACCAAGTTTCGGTGAACAAGGCCCGCACTTTATTTTTCAAAGTAGTTTTTATACCTTAAGTTATGCATAGAGGATAATGGGGGAAGGGGTCGAGTCTTGCAGCAAACCAGGCTTTCTTCCTGCAAACTTATCATATGCAAAAGCTTAGGTGATTTGCATCATCTTCTGGCCCGGAGGCCTGTTAACATTTTAAGACCTTTTCTTCAGAAAACTTATTTTTCTCTAAAGGTGGTTGGTCAGGAGCCAGCCTCCAAAAAAGCATTAGATAAAGTTGCATTCCTACAGAGCAAAGGTGTGGTGGGCTATAACAAGAAAAAGAATTAACTCAAGGGTCCCAGGTTACAAACATTAAAGCTACTACTTACACCAATTATATTAATCAATACACTGCCAGGGACACAGCAGGTAAGGGATATGGAAACTTAGCAGCAAACAATGGCCCAACAAGTGAAAAACCATTCACCAATACAATTTCTAATCAATCTTGTAACTCCTCAAAAGAATCTGTGTTTAGACAGTTTAGAACATCTCCTGCCTCTCACAGTTGGGAGGCTCTGAACAATCACATGTGGCCGGAAAAACCTATTCAGGCAGGCTAGAGGATTTCCAAAGGAGTTTGTAGGTTAAACACTGTCACACCCAGGAATTATTAACTGGAACTGTAAGCTAACTCTTTTTTCAGAGAGAGGTAGTGGGGGAGAGCCCCCCGTAAAGTCAGAGGTTTAGGTGAAAGCACAAGCAGAAAGTAGGCAGACTCTGGTTTTGGGGGTATATGCTCGAGAATTTCCAGGGGGACTCCTGAAGCTCGATCCCGCCTTTGCGTATGCCGAGCCTCCTTCCTCATGACCTTTGTCATGGGAGGAGTTCCTCACTGGCTCCCAGCAGTGATAGAATTCCAGTGGAGCTATTCCAGATCCTGAAAGATGATGCTGTGGAAAGTGCTGCACTCAATATGCAATATGCAATATGCACTCAATATGCAATATGCCGGCTCACGGCAGTAGGGGAATCTGGCCTCGAGACGTGTTGAAGAAGGTCTCTCGAGGTCTTTCTCGGGTTGAGGCAGGACACCCTGGGGTCCCTCGACTTGTGCAGGTGACCTCAGGGGGCTTCTCATGGTGGCTCTGAGAAGTCAGGGAAACTGGAGGTGGGAGGGGCCTCTCGGCACTCCACTGGGTTTGGTGCATTGGAAGAGGGCCTCATCTCCAGTTGAGGCAGGAACCTCAGGGTTCCTCTGACTTCAGACTCCGATCGCAAGGTCCCTGCAGACTTGGGACAGGAGAGTCAGGCCTCGTCTTGGGTTGAGGCATGGAACTCCGCTTGCCTCTCGAGGTGTTCCCGGGGAGACAGGCCACTTGTCGAGCGGTATTTGGAACCTGGGGGTCTTTTCCCGACGATGCACGGGCAAGTCACTGCCCCTTCGTGTTGACTTCATTCACAGGGTGGAGTTCGAAGAGGTGTCCGGGCATCGGGTTCTTATCAAGAGGGCACCGGGAAATCGGGGTCCTTCGGAATGTGGAACCACCCACGAGGCCACGTCTGGAATGTCGTCGTGAGACCGGCCTCATCCTGAGGTGCGACCGGAAGGTCGGGAACCCCTTCCAGACAAAGCAGGGGAGTCGACCCTCCTGTCCAGATCAGGAGGGTAGAAGGGGCTCAGAGGAAGTGGTGCGGGAAAACCTCGGTGTTCCTCTTGAGGGAGACCGGGATGTCGGGGCACTTTGTGGGTCGCATCAAGGGTGCCAAGTACCGTTTCGACCTCCAATACCTAACGTGGGACTTCTCCTGAGACACTGTAGCGGGAAAGGGCTTCATCTTGCGATGACGGGGGAACCACGTGGATTTTCTCGAGTTGCAGCGGGATTCTCGAGTTACGACGGGGAATTCAGGATGCCTCTTGTGTTGGCCCAGGGAAGTCCAATCTTCCATTCGAGTTGCGAAGGAAAGCTGGGGATTGCTCTCGAGTGACTGCAGGGCCAATAGACCTCATCTAGGCTTGTGTCCAGAAGCCAGTGTTCCTCTCCAGGGGCGACAGGGATCTCGGGGTTGCATTCCAGACGCACCCGGGGAGACAGGCATCCATCTCGAGTGGAAGCAAAGAACCCCGCTCTGCTCTTGAGTCACGACGGGTATCTCTTGGAGCTCACTGGGTGGACTAAAGGGAGTCAAGCCTCCTGAGGCGTTTGGAGAGAGGTCGAGAGACTGGTCTCTAGGCCAAAGAGGAGACGAAGGCCCTCAAGTCGCGATGAGGGGGAGGCTCGGGGTTGTTCTCGAGCAGCGGCCCCAGTGTGCGGTTTCTCCATAGGTACGACGCGAGGTCAGTGAGCCTCTCATGGGGCGCCAGGGAAGTCGGGTCTCCATGCGAGTTGCGAGGGGGAGCGCGTCATTGCTGTCAAGTCATAGTAGGGGAATCTGGTCTCGAGACGTGTTGAAGAAGGTCTCTCGAGGTCTTTCTCGGGTTGAGGCAGGACACCCTGGGGTCCCTCGACTTGTGCAGGTGACCTCAGGGGGCTTCTCATGGTGGCTCTTAGAAGTCAGGGAAACTGGAGGTGGGAGGGGCCTCTCGGCACTCCACTGGGTTTGGTGCATTGGAAGACGGCCTCATCTCCAGTTGAGGCAGGAACCTCAGGGTTCCTCTGATTTCAGACTCCGATCCCAGGGTCCCTGCAGACTTGGGAAAGGAGAGTCAGGCCTCGTCTTGTGTTGAGGCATGGAACTCCGTTTGCCTCTCGAGGTGTTCCCGGGGAGACAGGCCACTTGTCGAGTGGTATTTGGAACCTGGGGGTTTTTTCCCGACGATGCACGGGCGAGTCACTACCCCTTCGTGTTGACTTCACTCACAGGGTGGAGTTCGAAGAGGTGTCCGGGCATCGGGTTCTTATCAAGAGGGGACCGGGAAATCGGGGTCCTTCGGAATGTGGAACCACCCACGAGGCCACGTCTGGAATGTCGTCGTGAGACCGGCCTCATCCTGAGGTGCGACAGGAAGGTCGGGAACTCCTTCTAGACAAATAGGGGAGTCGACCCTCCTGTCCAGATCAGGAGGGTAGAAGCGGCTCAGAGGAAGTGGTGCCGGAAAACTTCCGTGTTCCTCTCGAGTGAGACCGGGATATCGGGGCACTTTGTGGGTCCCATCAAGGGTGACAAGTACCGTTTCGAACTCCAATTCCTAAAGTGGGACTTCTCCTGAGACGCTGTAGCGGCACAGGGCTATATCTTGCGATGATGGGGGAACCACGTGGTTTTTCTCGAGGTGTAGCAGGATTCTCGAATTACGACGGGGAATTCAGGATGCCTCTTGTGTTGGCCCAGGGAAGTCCAATCTTCCATTCGAGTTGCGAAGGAAAGCTGGGGATTTCTCTCGAGTGACTGCAAGGCCAATAGACCTCATCTAGGCTTGTGTCCAGAAGCAAATGTTCCTCTCCACGGGCGACAGGGATCTCGGGGTTGCATTCCAGATGCACCCGGGGAGACAGGCATTCATCTCGAGTTGAAGCACAGAAACCCGCTCTGCTCTCAAATGCGACGGGTTTCTCTTGGAGCTCACTGGGTGGACTAAACGGATTCAAGGCTCCTGAGGCGTTTGGAGAGAGGTCGCGAGATTGGTCTCTAGGCCATGCAGGAGACGACGGCCCTCATCTCGCGATGACGGGGGAGTCTCGGGGTTGTTCTCGAGCGCGGCCCCAGTGTGCGGTTTCTCAAGGTACGACGGCGAGGTCAGTGAGCCTCTCAGGGGTCGCCATGGCGGCTGGGAACGACCATGGCGTGCGCTCCTGGGGCCCCAAGGATCGGCATCCTAGGGCGCGGTGGAAGGGGCGGACCACAGGTAAGGGAAATGGGACTGCGTGGAGCAGTCCGCCCTTGTTTCTGTGTAAAAGGGACGTCCTTTCAAGGCGTGAATGTGTCAGAACTTTAATTTAATTGGAAATCACCCAGCTCTTCAGTACACTGTCGTCACTTAGTTTAGCACAGGATAGAAACTCGGGTAACCAAAACATCTGGAGAAATGATTGTAAGTTCAGTTCAGTTCAGTTGCTCAGTCGTGTCTGACTCTTTCGGACCCCTTGGCCTGCAGGACGCCTGGCTTCTGTGTCCATCTCTAACTCCAGGGGCTTGCTCAAACTCATGTCCATCGAATCAGTGATGCCATTCAACCATCTTAGCCTCTGTCGTCCCCTTCTCCTCTGCCTTCAATCAAGACTCTCATAGACAGATATTTTAGAGTATAATTAGTGTTCATAGTTTATCTAAAAGCTCATATCACATTTAGTTTTTCGTTTTGTTCCTGTTCTTTCGAGGTACTTTCTTGTTGACAAGTTCGTGATAGATATAACGATATAGCAATGTTTACCTTAGAATAAAGCGAGGCACTATGAACATTTTGTGCTTCATGTTGATGACTCTTAGACATGTCTACAGTAGAGGAGCAAAAACAAAACTACTAGATATTTAATATTGACTGGTTCCCAGTTCACGGGACTCTGAAATTCTCTGAGGTCAATGTTTTCTTGTATTGGCAGCAGTTGGGTTTGCAAGGGCTGCCTTGTCTTGAGACCATTGAAATAAGAACTCAGAACTTGAGCTCTATTATCAAAAATCACAAGGCTCACACTGACACATACATCAATCCAGACATAGAGACAAGACATCTTCCAGTTTTCCGCCTGAGATGGAAAAGATTTCTATGAGCCGTTTTTTCTGGGGAGTGGGGGTGGGGCTGGCGGCCAGGCAGGCTTTTGAAAGGAGCTCATGGTTTGGAATTGCATATGAAAAGAACCAGCTTTCCGGGTTCCAAGGAATCAAGTTTCCTTGGAAACCAACTTTGTCCGGTTCTATAGAATATCATGGCCCTCCTAGGTCAGGTCATCTTTCCTTTCCGTAGTCCTCGTTGGATCCCTGAATTCTAGACAGCTTGGATTGCCTCTGTGGGCTGGATGGATTGTCCTCCCGTTTCAGCGGGTGGCGGTAGCGAGGTCCCAGAGGCTCTCCTGGAACCGGGCGTGGGGGCGGGGCTCACCGGGAGCCCGTGGTGAAGGTGGGCCGCGCACCGGGAGCGAGCCCGGGGCGGGGCGAAGCCGGGCGGCGCGGGTCGGGAATCGGGTCGTGGCGGGGATGGGGGGCGGTCCCAGTTGTGCTCCGGGGATCCCCACTGCGGCTGGGAAGGCACCGGGAGCATGGCAGGGGCGGGGCGGCTCGGGGCGGGGGTCTGCTCCTGGCGGGGGTAGGGGAGGGGTTCCCCGTTGTCCTCTCGGGGTTCGCCATGGCGGCTGGGAACGCACATTGCGTGCGCTCCTGGGTCCCCAAGGATCGGCATCCAGTGGGCGCGGCGGAGGGGTGCGGACCACAGGTCAGGGAACTGGGACTGCGTGGAGCAGGGAACCACGTAGTCCGCCCTCTGTTGGCACAACCTGGCGGTCGCAGAAAGGCCTCGCCTTTGGGCTCAAGGCCTTGACCGCTCCACCCCTTTGCTGAAAGGTCAGAGCCGCGCGGTTTTCCCAAGCAGCCGAGTGTCCGCTGCAAGTCCAAGGGCCAGAACCCTGAACTCTGGCCGGCTGGCCCAGCCCTGCTTCTGGCACTTTGGAGGCCAGCGGGCCCTTGACCACCTGCTGGGATGGGAAAGGGAAGGGTCCACGAATTGCACCCTAGAAACTTAGTAGGGTGCATGGGTTTCAAAACCCGGTGGCCGCCCAGGCAGCAAACAAGGGAGGAGGGCACCCTGCTGCCCTTTCATGGCAGCATCTGTGGCTGTCCTGCTGAGGGGGCCTTTCCATGGGGACCGTGTGCAGTACAAGTTTGGTGTTTTGGAACCGAATAATTAGAACGTGTAAAACTTTTAAATGATGTGGTGGTTTGATTCAAACAAAACAAAACCAAACAAAACAAAAAACCAAGCTCCAAGTTTTTTGCAAATTTAGGTCTTAATATTGAAGGCCTGTGTTCCTTCCACTGTGGCATTGTACGAAGAAATGTGCGGGTTTTTTTTTTTTTTTTTTTAATTTGTTTTTTGTTTTTCTTTTTTTTTAGAAAAGATTCCGAAAAATGAGGGAAACAGGAAGCCCAGAGGTGCCCCTGTAGTTTGGCGAAGGCCTTAGGAGGTCACTTGGAAATGCTGCTGGCTGTGAGGGGGGGAGGGGGCAGATGTGCACAGAGCTGTGCAGGCTTGTCCTTTGCATGGATGTTCTTTGTAGAAATCCACCTCGGAGCCATCTCCTGATGTGTAAGAATTTCCCAGACAAACCTTGAGCTAAGCAATGCGTTTTTTCCTTAGGAAATGTTGGTCTTCAGCGATGTTCAAAGCCTGTGTATTTCGGCTAGACTCTGGCTTCAGGTCGGTTCCCCCAAAAGGCTCAGAAGCGACCTGAACCAAACAGTAAGTTTTCCTCCTACCTTGTTCTCCTCATCTACGTTAAGAGTATACTTTAAGAGTATCCTGGCACATACATGTACTGCCTCACCCCTAGCCTCAGTCATGTGTTCCAAGAACTTCTGTCCGTTTATTTATTTGTTTTGGGTAACATTGAATTCGTTTTGACTATGCTGGGTCTTTGCTGCTCGCTGGAAGTTGCTAGGACCTCTGGACTGCAGTCTCCCATCTCTTGCTGACCTCTTGTTGACCTCTGCAGAATCCTGGTTGGTGGGAGCTTGTTAGTTCCTTGTTCCTTACCCGGACCTCCTGTGGTAAGTGTTTTCTCTCCTCTGGGGCCTGCTAAGGGTGGGTGGGCATTGGCATCCCAAAGGTGGCTAGAAGTCAATGATTTAGGCAGGCTTGTGAATAGATATGGGAGAAGGCAATGGCACCCCACTCCAGTACTCTTGCCTGGAAAATCTCATGGACGGAAGAGCCTGGTAGGCTGCAGTCCATGGGGTCGCTCAGAGTCGGGCACGACTGAGCGACTTCACTTTCACATTTCACTTTCATGCATTGGAGGAGGACATGGCAACCCACTCCAGTGTTCTTGCCTAGAGAACCCCAGGGACTGCGGGGCCTGGTGGGCTGCCGTCCATGGGGTCACACAGACTCGGACACGACTGAAACGACTTCGCAGCAGCAGCAGCAGCAGCAGCAGCAGCAGCAGTGCATAGATATCAAAAGGGTTTAGAACAGTCAGGTAGGATCACACAAGTCACCGTGAAGCAATACTTCTCCACTTAGCCAAAGCTAACAAAAGATTTCTCTTCTAGGTCAACCTAGAAGAGATCACGGAAGAGGTAAAGAAACTTAAAATCCATTAGCAAAGGCAGTTCAACCTCTCAAGAAACCTTGTGCTAGGCACAACACTCTTTTCTGGGGGTCCACTTTCCCTACAACCTCCTGATCCCATTCTGTACCCATTCCTTTGCTTCTCCCATCCTGAAACTGCCACCTGGAAGAAAGAACGACGTCGTTTTCCTTCAGAAAATGCGATTTCATGCCACATACCTTCTTTTAATACCAAGTCATACATTTCCCTTCAGCAACCAAGAACTGACTTTTATATTGGCATTCGACAGATTGGTGAACATACCTATCAGTGATATTAGCGCCCCTCCCCTCCCCCGCACGCACGCGCACACACACACACACACACACACACACACACCCAAGATCAGAACCAAACAAAACAAAAAAAATTGCTTTCTTACGTTTCACATGTCAGGATGGTGCCAGACACTCTTATTGGATAGTCAAAAATCTCTTTTGTTTCTGTGTAAAAGGGAGGTCCTTTCAAGGCGTGAATGTTTCAGAACTTTAATTTATTTGGAAATGACCCAGCTCTTCAGTACACTGTCGTCACTTAGTTTAGCACAGGATAGAAACTCGGGTAACCAAAACACCTGGAGAAACGATTGTATGTTCAGTTCAGTTCAGTGGCTCAGTCGTGTCTGACTCTTTGGGACCCCGTGGCCTGCAGGACGCTGGGCTTCCGTGTCCATCACCAACTCCAGGGGCTTGCTCAAACTCATGTCCATCGAATCAGTGATGCCATCCAACCATCTTAGCCTCTGTCGTCCCCTTCTCCTCTGCCTTCAATCAAGACTCTCATAGGCAGATATTTTCGAGTGTAATTAGTGTTCATAGTTTATCTAAAAGCTCATATCACATTTAATTTTTCGTTTTGTTCCTGTTCTTTCGAGGTACTTTCTCGTTGACAAGCTTGTGACAGATAGAACGATATAGCAATTTTTACCTTAGAACAAACCGAGGCACTATGAACATTTTGTGCTTCATGTTGATGACTCTTAGACATGTCTACAGTAGAGGAGCAAAAACAAAACTACTAGATATTTCATATTGACTAGTTCCCAGTTCACGGGACTCTGACATTCCCTGAGGTCAAAGTTTTCTTGTATTGGAAGCAGTTGGGTTTGCAAGGGCTGCCTTGTCTTGAGACCATTGAAATAAGAACTCAGAACTTGAGCACTATTATCAAAAATCACAAGGCTCACACTGACACAGACATCAATCCAGACAGACAAGACAAGACATCTTCCAGTTTTCCGCCTGAGATGGAAAAGATTTCTTTGAGCCGTTTTTTCTGGGGAGTGGGGGGTGGGGCTGGCGGCCAGGCAGGCTTTGGGAAGGAGCTCAGGGTTTGGAATTGCATATGAAAAGAACCAGCTTTCCGGGTTCCAAGGAATCAAGTTTCCTTGGAAACCAACTTTGTCCGGTTCTATAGAATATCATGGCCCTCCTAGGTCAGGTCGTCTTTCCTTTCCGTAGCCCTCGTTGGATCCCTGAATTCTAGACAGCTTGGATTGCCTCTGTGGGCTGGATGGATTGTCCTCCCGTTTCACCGGGCGGCGGGAGCGAGGTCCCAGAGGCTCTCCTGGAACCGGGCGTGGGGGCGGGGCTCACCGGGAGCCCGTGGTGAAGGTGGGCAGCGCACCGGGAGCGCGCCCGGGGCGGGGCGAAGCCGGGCGGCGCGGGTCGGGAATCGGGTCGTGGCGGGGATGGGGGGCGGTCCCAGTTGTGCTCCGGGGATCCCCACTGCGGCTGGGAAGGCACCGGGAGCATGGCAGGGGCGGGGCGGCGCGGGGCGGGGGTCGGCTCCTGGCGGGGGTGGGGGAGGGCTTCCCCGTTGTCCTCTCGGGGGTCGCCGTGGCGGCTGGGAACGCCCACTGCGTGCGCTCCTGGGTCCCCAAGGGTCGGCATCCAGTGGGCGCGGCGGAGGGGTGCGGACCACAGGTCAGGGAACTGGGACTGCGTGGAGCAGGGAACCACGTAGTCCGCCCTCTGTTGGCACAACCTGGCGGTCGCAGAAAGGCCTCGCCTTTGGGCTCAAGGCCTTGACCGCTCCACCCCTTTGCTGAAAGGTCAGAGCCGCGCGGTTTTCCCAAGCAGCCGAGTGTCCGCTGCAAGTCCAAGGGCCAGAACCCTGAACTCTGGCCGGCTGGCCCAGCCCTGCTTCTGGCACTTTGGAGGCCAGCGGGCCCTTGACCACCTGCTGGGATGGGAAAGGGAAGGGTCCACGAATTGCACCCTAGAAACTTCGTAGGGTGCATGGGTTTCAAAACCCGGTGGCCGCCCAGGCAGCAAACAAGGGAGGAGGGCACCCTGCTGCCCTTTCATGGCAGCATCTGTGGCTGTCCTGCTGAGGGGGCCTTTCCATGGGGACCGTGTGCAGTACAAGTTTGGTGTTTTGGAACCGAATAATTAGAACGTGTAAAAATTGTAAATGATGTGGTGGTTTGATTCAAACAAAACAAAACCAAACAAAACAAAAAACCAAGCTCCAAGTTTTTTGCAAATTTAGGTCTTAATATTGAAGGCCTGTGTTCCTTCCACTGTGGCATTGTACGAAGAAATGTGCGGGTTTTTTTTTTTTTTTTTAATTTGTTTTTTGTTTTTCTTTTTTTTTAGAAAAGATTCCGAAAAATGAGGGAAACAGGAAGCCCAGAGGTGCCCCTGTAGTTTGGCGAAGGCCTTAGGAGGTCACTTGGAAATGCTGCAGGCTGTGAGGGGGGGAGGGGGCAGATGTGCACAGAGCTGTGCAGGCTTGTCCTTTGCATGGATGTTCTTTGTAGAAATCCACCTCGGAGCCATCTCCTGATGTGTAAGAATTTCCCAGACAAACCTTGAGCTAAGCAATGCGTTTTTTCCTTAGGAAATGTTGGTCTTCAGCGATGTTCAAAGCCTGTGTATTTCGGCTAGACTCTGGCTTCAGGTCGGTTCCCCCAAAAGGCTCAGAAGCGACCTGAACCAAACAGTAAGTTTTCCTCCTACCTTGTTCTCCTCATCTACGTTAAGAGTATACTTTAAGAGTATCCTGGCACATACATGTACTGCCTCACCCCTAGCCTCAGTCATGTGTTCCAAGAACTTCTGTCCGTTTATTTATTTGTTTTGGGTAACATTGAATTCGTTTTGACTATGCTGGGTCTTTGCTGCTCGCTGGAAGTTGCTAGGACCTCTGGACTGCAGTCTCCCATCTCTTGCTGACCTCTTGTTGACCTCTGCAGAATCCTGGTTGGTGGGAGCTTGTTAGTTCCTTGTTCCTTACCCGGACCTCCTGTGGTAAGTGTTTTCTCTCCTCTGGGGCCTGCTAAGGGTGGGTGGGCATTGGCATCCCAAAGGTGGCTAGAAGTCAATGATTTAGGCAGGCTTGTGAATAGATATGGGAGAAGGCAATGGCACCCCACTCCAGTACTCTTGCCTGGAAAATCTCATGGACGGAAGAGCCTGGTAGGCTGCAGTCCATGGGGTCGCTCAGAGTCGGGCACGACTGAGCGACTTCACTTTCACATTTCACTTTCATGCATTGGAGGAGGACATGGCAACCCACTCCAGTGTTCTTGCCTAGAGAACCCCAGGGACTGCGGGGCCTGGTGGGCTGCCGTCCATGGGGTCACACAGACTCGGACACGACTGAAACGACTTCGCAGCAGCAGCAGCAGCAGCAGCAGCAGCAGTGCATAGATATCAAAAGGGTTTAGAACAGTCAGGTAGGATCACACAAGTCACCGTGAAGCAATACTTCTCCACTTAGCCAAAGCTAACAAAAGATTTCTGTTCTAGGTCAACCTAGAAGAGATCACGGAAGAGGTAAAGAAACTTAAAATCCATTAGCAAAGGCAGTTCAACCTCTCAAGAAACCTTGTGCTAGGCACAACACTCTTTTCTGGGGGTCCACTTTCCCTACAACCTCCTGATCCCATTCTGTACCCATTCCTTTGCTTCTCCCATCCTGAAACTGCCACCTGGAAGAAAGAACGACGTCGTTTTCCTTCAGAAAATGCGATTTCATGCCACATACCTTCTTTTAATACCAAGTCATACATTTCCCTTCAGCAACCAAGAACTGACTTTTATATTGGCATTCGACAGATTGGTGAACATACCTATCAGTGATAGTAGCGCCCCTCCCCTCCCCCGCACGCACGCACACACACACACACACACACACACACACACACACACCCAAGATCAGAACCAAACAAAACAAAAAAAATTGCTTTCTTACGTTTCACATGTCAGGATGGTGCCAGACACTCTTATTGGATAGTCAAAAATCTCTTTTGTTTCTGTGTAAAAGGGAGGTCCTTTCAAGGCGTGAATGTTTCAGAACTTTAATTTATTTGGAAATGACCCAGCTCTTCAGTACACTGTCGTCACTTAGTTTAGCACAGGATAGAAACTCGGGTAACCAAAACACCTGGAGAAACGATTGTATGTTCAGTTCAGTTCAGTGGCTCAGTCGTGTCTGACTCTTTGGGACCCCGTGGCCTGCAGGACGCTGGGCTTCCGTGTCCATCACCAACTCCAGGGGCTTGCTCAAACTCATGTCCATCGAATCAGTGATGCCATCCAACCATCTTAGCCTCTGTCGTCCCCTTCTCCTCTGCCTTCAATCAAGACTCTCATAGGCAGATATTTTCGAGTGTAATTAGTGTTCATAGTTTATCTAAAAGCTCATATCACATTTAATTTTTCGTTTTGTTCCTGTTCTTTCGAGGTACTTTCTTGTTGACAAGCTTGTGACAGATAGAACGATATAGCAATTTTTACCTTAGAACAAACCGAGGCACTATGAACATTTTGTGCTTCATGTTGATGACTCTTAGACATGTCTACAGTAGAGGAGCAAAAACAAAACTACTAGATATTTCATATTGACTAGTTCCCAGTTCACGGGACTCTGACATTCCCTGAGGTCAAAGTTTTCTTGTATTGGAAGCAGTTGGGTTTGCAAGGGCTGCCTTGTCTTGAGACCATTGAAATAAGAACTCAGAACTTGAGCACTATTATCAAAAATCACAAGGCTCACACTGACACAGACATCAATCCAGACAGACAAGACAAGACATCTTCCAGTTTTCCGCCTGAGATGGAAAAGATTTCTTTGAGCCGTTTTTTCTGGGGAGTGGGGGGTGGGGCTGGCGGCCAGGCAGGCTTTGGGAAGGAGCTCAGGGTTTGGAATTGCATATGAAAAGAACCAGCTTTCCGGGTTCCAAGGAATCAAGTTTCCTTGGAAACCAACTTTGTCCGGTTCTATAGAATATCATGGCCCTCCTAGGTCAGGTCGTCTTTCCTTTCCGTAGCCCTCGTTGGATCCCTGAATTCTAGACAGCTTGGATTGCCTCTGTGGGCTGGATGGATTGTCCTCCCGTTTCACCGGGCGGCGGGAGCGAGGTCCCAGAGGCTCTCCTGGAACCGGGCGTGGGGGCGGGGCTCACCGGGAGCCCGTGGTGAAGGTGGGCAGCGCACCGGGAGCGCGCCCGGGGCGGGGCGAAGCCGGGCGGCGCGGGTCGGGAACCGGGTCGTGGCGGGGATGGGGGGCGGTCCCAGTTGTGCTCCGGGGATCCCCACTGCGGCTGGGAAGGCACCGGGAGCATGGCAGGGGCGGGGCGGCGCGGGGCGGGGGTCGGCTCCTGGCGGGGGTGGGGGAGGGCTTCCCCGTTGTCCTCTCGGGGGTCGCCGTGGCGGCTGGGAACGCCCACTGCGTGCGCTCCTGGGTCCCCAAGGGTCGGCATCCAGTGGGCGCGGCGGAGGGGTGCGGACCACAGGTCAGGGAACTGGGACTGCGTGGAGCAGGGAACCACGTAGTCCGCCCTCTGTTGGCACAACCTGGCGGTCGCAGAAAGGCCTCGCCTTTGGGCTCAAGGCCTTGACCGCTCCACCCCTTTGCTGAAAGGTCAGAGCCGCGCGGTTTTCCCAAGCAGCCTAGTGTCCGCTGCAAGTCCAAGGGCCAGAACCC
This sequence comes from Bos indicus, assembly GCF_029378745.1. Classification (NCBI taxonomy): domain Eukaryota; kingdom Metazoa; phylum Chordata; class Mammalia; order Artiodactyla; family Bovidae; genus Bos; species Bos indicus. The sequence goes on from NW_027223723.1 coordinate 502,006, forward strand.
TGAACTCTGGCCGGCTGGCCCAGCCCTGCTTCTGGCACTTTGGAGGCCAGCGGGCCCTTGACCACCTGCTGGGATGGGAAAGGGAAGGGTCCACGAATTGCACCCTAGAAACTTAGTAGGGTGCATGGGTTTCAAAACCCGGTGGCCGCCCAGGCAGCAAACAAGGGAGGAGGGCACCCTGCTGCCCTTTCATGGCAGCATCTGTGGCTGTCCTGCTGAGGGGGCCTTTCCATGGGGACCGTGTGCAGTACAAGTTTGGTGTTTTGGAACCGAATAATTAGAACGTGTAAAAATTTTAAATGATGTGGTGGTTTGATTCAAACAAAACAAAACAAAACAAAACAAAAAACCAAGCTCCAAGTTTTTTGCAAATTTAGGTCTTAATATTGAAGGCCTGTGTTCCTTCCACTGTGGCATTGTACGAAGAAATGTGCGGGTTTTTTTTTTTTTTTTTTAATTTGTTTTTTGTTTTTCTTTTTTTTTAGAAAAGATTCCGAAAAATGAGGGAAACAGGAAGCCCAGAGGTGCCCCTGTAGTTTGGCGAAGGCCTTAGGAGGTCACTTGGAAATGCTGCTGGCTGTGAGGGGGGGAGGGGGCAGATGTGCACAGAGCTGTGCAGGCTTGTCCTTTGCATGGATGTTCTTTGTAGAAATCCACCTCGGAGCCATCTCCTGATGTGTAAGAATTTCCCAGACAAACCTTGAGCTAAGCAATGCGTTTTTTCCTTAGGAAATGTTGGTCTTCAGCGATGTTCAAAGCCTGTGTATTTCGGCTAGACTCTGGCTTCAGGTCGGTTCCCCCAAAAGGCTCAGAAGCGACCTGAACCAAACAGTAAGTTTTCCTCCTACCTTGTTCTCCTCATCTACGTTAAGAGTATACTTTAAGAGTATCCTGGCACATACATGTACTGCCTCACCCCTAACCTCAGTCATGTGTTCCAAGAACTTCTGTCCGTTTATTTATTTGTTTTGGGTAACATTGAATTCGTTTTGACTATGCTGGGTCTTTGCTGCTCGCTGGAAGTTGCTAGGACCTCTGGACTGCAGTCTCCCATCTCTTGCTGACCTCTTGTTGACCTCTGCAGAATCCTGGTTGGTGGGAGCTTGTTAGTTCCTTGTTCCTTACCCGGACCTCCTGTGGTAAGTGTTTTCTCTCCTCTGCGGCCTGGTAAGGGTGGGTGGGCATTGGCATCCCAAAGGTGGCTAGAAGTCAATGATTTAGGCAGGCTTGTGAATAGATATGGGAGAAGGCAATGGCACCCCACTCCAGTACTCTTGCCTGGAAAATCTCATGGACGGAAGAGCCTGGTAGGCTGCAGTCCATGGGGTCGCTCAGAGTCGGGCACGACTGAGCGACTTCACTTTCACATTTCACTTTCATGCATTGGAGGAGGACATGGCAACCCACTCCAGTGTTCTTGCCTGGAGAACCCCAGGGACTGCGGGGCCTGGTGGGCTGCCGTCCATGGGGTCACACAGACTCGGACACGACTGAAACGACTTCGCAGCAGCAGCAGCAGCAGCAGCAGCAGCAGCAGTGCATAGATATCAAAAGGGTTTAGAACAGTCAGGTAGGATCACACAAGTCACCGTGAAGCAATACTTCTCCACTTAGCCAAAGCTAACAAAAGATTTCTGTTCTAGGTCAACCTAGAAGAGATCACGGAAGAGGTAAAGAAACTTAAAATCCATTAGCAAAGGCAGTTCAACCTCTCAAGAAACCTTGTGCTAGGCACAACACTCTTTTCTGGGGGTCCACTTTCCCTACAACCTCCTGATCCCATTCTGTACCCATTCCTTTGCTTCTCCCATCCTGAAACTGCCACCTGGAAGAAAGAACGACGTCGTTTTCCTTCAGAAAATGCGATTTCATGCCACATACCTTCTTTTAATACCAAGTCATACATTTCCCTTCAGCAACCAAGAACTGACTTTTATATTGGCATTCGACAGATTGGTGAACATACCTATCAGTGATAGTAGCGCCCCTCCCCTCCCCCGCACGCACGCACGCACGCACACACACACACACACACACACACACACACCCAAGATCAGAACCAAACAAAACAAAAAAAATTGCTTTCTTACGTTTCACATGTCAGGATGGTGCCAGACACTCTTATTGGATAGTCAAAAATCTCTTTTGTTTCTGTGTAAAAGGGAGGTCCTTTCAAGGCGTGAATGTTTCAGAACTTTAATTTATTTGGAAATGACCCAGCTCTTCAGTACACTGTCGTCACTTAGTTTAGCACAGGATAGAAACTCGGGTAACCAAAACACCTGGAGAAACGATTGTATGTTCAGTTCAGTTCAGTGGCTCAGTCGTGTCTGACTCTTTGGGACCCCGTGGCCTGCAGGACGCTGGGCTTCCGTGTCCATCACCAACTCCAGGGGCTTGCTCAAACTCATGTCCATCGAATCAGTGATGCCATCCAACCATCTTAGCCTCTGTCGTCCCCTTCTCCTCTGCCTTCAATCAAGACTCTCATAGGCAGATATTTTCGAGTGTAATTAGTGTTCATAGTTTATCTAAAAGCTCATATCACATTTAATTTTTCGTTTTGTTCCTGTTCTTTCGAGGTACTTTCTTGTTGACAAGCTTGTGACAGATAGAACGATATAGCAATTTTTACCTTAGAACAAACCGAGGCACTATGAACATTTTGTGCTTCATGTTGATGACTCTTAGACATGTCTACAGTAGAGGAGCAAAAACAAAACTACTAGATATTTCATATTGACTAGTTCCCAGTTCACGGGACTCTGACATTCCCTGAGGTCAAAGTTTTCTTGTATTGGAAGCAGTTGGGTTTGCAAGGGCTGCCTTGTCTTGAGACCATTGAAATAAGAACTCAGAACTTGAGCACTATTATCAAAAATCACAAGGCTCACACTGACACAGACATCAATCCAGACAGACAAGACAAGACATCTTCCAGTTTTCCGCCTGAGATGGAAAAGATTTCTTTGAGCCGTTTTTTCTGGGGAGTGGGGGGTGGGGCTGGCGGCCAGGCAGGCTTTGGGAAGGAGCTCAGGGTTTGGAATTGCATATGAAAAGAACCAGCTTTCCGGGTTCCAAGGAATCAAGTTTCCTTGGAAACCAACTTTGTCCGGTTCTATAGAATATCATGGCCCTCCTAGGTCAGGTCATCTTTCCTTTCCGTAGTCCTCGTTGGATCCCTGAATTCTAGACAGCTTGGATTGCCTCTGTGGGCTGGATGGATTGTCCTCCCGTTTCACCGGGCGGCGGGAGCGAGGTCCCAGAGGCTCTCCTGGAACCGGGCGTGGGGGCGGGGCTCACCGGGAGCCCGTGGTGAAGGTGGGCAGCGCACCGGGAGCGCGCCCGGGGCGGGGCGAAGCCGGGCGGCGCGGGTCGGGAACCGGGTCGTGGCGGGGATGGGGGGCGGTCCCAGTTGTGCTCCGGGGATCCCCACTGCGGCTGGGAAGGCACCGGGAGCATGGCAGGGGCGGGGCGGCGCGGGGCGGGGGTCGGCTCCTGGCGGGGGTGGGGGAGGGCTTCCCCGTTGTCCTCTCGGGGGTCGCCGTGGCGGCTGGGAACGCCCACTGCGTGCGCTCCTGGGTCCCCAAGGGTCGGCATCCAGTGGGCGCGGCGGAGGGGTGCGGACCACAGGTCAGGGAACTGGGACTGCGTGGAGCAGGGAACCACGTAGTCCGCCCTCTGTTGGCACAACCTGGCGGTCGCAGAAAGGCCTCGCCTTTGGGCTCAAGGCCTTGACCGCTCCACCCCTTTGCTGAAAGGTCAGAGCCGCGCGGTTTTCCCAAGCAGCCTAGTGTCCGCTGCAAGTCCAAGGGCCAGAACCCTGAACTCTGGCCGGCTGGCCCAGCCCTGCTTCTGGCACTTTGGAGGCCAGCGGGCCCTTGACCACCTGCTGGGATGGGAAAGGGAAGGGTCCACGAATTGCACCCTAGAAACTTAGTAGGGTGCATGGGTTTCAAAACCCGGTGGCCGCCCAGGCAGCAAACAAGGGAGGAGGGCACCCTGCTGCCCTTTCATGGCAGCATCTGTGGCTGTCCTGCTGAGGGGGCCTTTCCATGGGGACCGTGTGCAGTACAAGTTTGGTGTTTTGGAACCGAATAATTAGAACGTGTAAAAATTTTAAATGATGTGGTGGTTTGATTCAAACAAAACAAAACAAAACAAAACAAAAAACCAAGCTCCAAGTTTTTTGCAAATTTAGGTCTTAATATTGAAGGCCTGTGTTCCTTCCACTGTGGCATTGTACGAAGAAATGTGCGGGTTTTTTTTTTTTTTTTTTTAATTTGTTTTTTGTTTTTCTTTTTTTTTAGAAAAGATTCCGAAAAATGAGGGAAACAGGAAGCCCAGAGGTGCCCCTGTAGTTTGGCGAAGGCCTTAGGAGGTCACTTGGAAATGCTGCTGGCTGTGAGGGGGGGAGGGGGCAGATGTGCACAGAGCTGTGCAGGCTTGTCCTTTGCATGGATGTTCTTTGTAGAAATCCACCTCGGAGCCATCTCCTGATGTGTAAGAATTTCCCAGACAAACCTTGAGCTAAGCAATGCGTTTTTTCCTTAGGAAATGTTGGTCTTCAGCGATGTTCAAAGCCTGTGTATTTCGGCTAGACTCTGGCTTCAGGTCGGTTCCCCCAAAAGGCTCAGAAGCGACCTGAACCAAACAGTAAGTTTTCCTCCTACCTTGTTCTCCTCATCTACGTTAAGAGTATACTTTAAGAGTATCCTGGCACATACATGTACTGCCTCACCCCTAACCTCAGTCATGTGTTCCAAGAACTTCTGTCCGTTTATTTATTTGTTTTTGGTAACATTGAATTCGTTTTGACTATGCTGGGTCTTTGCTGCTCGCTGGAAGTTGCTAGGACCTCTGGACTGCAGTCTCCCATCTCTTGCTGACCTCTTGTTGACCTCTGCAGAATCCTGGTTGGTGGGAGCTTGTTAGTTCCTTGTTCCTTACCCGGACCTCCTGTGGTAAGTGTTTTCTCTCCTCTGCGGCCTGGTAAGGGTGGGTGGGCATTGGCATCCCAAAGGTGGCTAGAAGTCAATGATTTAGGCAGGCTTGTGAATAGATATGGGAGAAGGCAATGGCACCCCACTCCAGTACTCTTGCCTGGAAAATCTCATGGACGGAAGAGCCTGGTAGGCTGCAGTCCATGGGGTCGCTCAGAGTCGGGCACGACTGAGCGACTTCACTTTCACATTTCACTTTCATGCATTGGAGGAGGACATGGCAACCCACTCCAGTGTTCTTGCCTGGAGAACCCCAGGGACTGCGGGGCCTGGTGGGCTGCCGTCCATGGGGTCACACAGACTCGGACACGACTGAAACGACTTCGCAGCAGCAGCAGCAGCAGCAGCAGCAGCAGCAGTGCATAGATATCAAAAGGGTTTAGAACAGTCAGGTAGGATCACACAAGTCACCGTGAAGCAATACTTCTCCACTTAGCCAAAGCTAACAAAAGATTTCTGTTCTAGGTCAACCTAGAAGAGATCACGGAAGAGGTAAAGAAACTTAAAATCCATTAGCAAAGGCAGTTCAACCTCTCAAGAAACCTTGTGCTAGGCACAACACTCTTTTCTGGGGGTCCACTTTCCCTACAACCTCCTGATCCCATTCTGTACCCATTCCTTTGCTTCTCCCATCCTGAAACTGCCACCTGGAAGAAAGAACGACGTCGTTTTCCTTCAGAAAATGCGATTTCATGCCACATACCTTCTTTTAATACCAAGTCATACATTTCCCTTCAGCAACCAAGAACTGACTTTTATATTGGCATTCGACAGATTGGTGAACATACCTATCAGTGATAGTAGCGCCCCTCCCCTCCCCCGCACGCACGCACGCACGCACACACACACACACACACACACACACACACCCAAGATCAGAACCAAACAAAACAAAAAAAATTGCTTTCTTACGTTTCACATGTCAGGATGGTGCCAGACACTCTTATTGGATAGTCAAAAATCTCTTTTGTTTCTGTGTAAAAGGGAGGTCCTTTCAAGGCGTGAATGTTTCAGAACTTTAATTTATTTGGAAATGACCCAGCTCTTCAGTACACTGTCGTCACTTAGTTTAGCACAGGATAGAAACTCGGGTAACCAAAACACCTGGAGAAACGATTGTATGTTCAGTTCAGTTCAGTGGCTCAGTCGTGTCTGACTCTTTGGGACCCCGTGGCCTGCAGGACGCTGGGCTTCCGTGTCCATCACCAACTCCAGGGGCTTGCTCAAACTCATGTCCATCGAATCAGTGATGCCATCCAACCATCTTAGCCTCTGTCGTCCCCTTCTCCTCTGCCTTCAATCAAGACTCTCATAGGCAGATATTTTCGAGTGTAATTAGTGTTCATAGTTTATCTAAAAGCTCATATCACATTTAATTTTTCGTTTTGTTCCTGTTCTTTCGAGGTACTTTCTTGTTGACAAGCTTGTGACAGATAGAACGATATAGCAATTTTTACCTTAGAACAAACCGAGGCACTATGAACATTTTGTGCTTCATGTTGATGACTCTTAGACATGTCTACAGTAGAGGAGCAAAAACAAAACTACTAGATATTTCATATTGACTAGTTCCCAGTTCACGGGACTCTGACATTCCCTGAGGTCAAAGTTTTCTTGTATTGGAAGCAGTTGGGTTTGCAAGGGCTGCCTTGTCTTGAGACCATTGAAATAAGAACTCAGAACTTGAGCACTATTATCAAAAATCACAAGGCTCACACTGACACAGACATCAATCCAGACAGACAAGACAAGACATCTTCCAGTTTTCCGCCTGAGATGGAAAAGATTTCTTTGAGCCGTTTTTTCTGGGGAGTGGGGGGTGGGGCTGGCGGCCAGGCAGGCTTTGGGAAGGAGCTCAGGGTTTGGAATTGCATATGAAAAGAACCAGCTTTCCGGGTTCCAAGGAATCAAGTTTCCTTGGAAACCAACTTTGTCCGGTTCTATAGAATATCATGGCCCTCCTAGGTCAGGTCATCTTTCCTTTCCGTAGTCCTCGTTGGATCCCTGAATTCTAGACAGCTTGGATTGCCTCTGTGGGCTGGATGGATTGTCCTCCCGTTTCACCGGGCGGCGGGAGCGAGGTCCCAGAGGCTCTCCTGGAACCGGGCGTGGGGGCGGGGCTCACCGGGAGCCCGTGGTGAAGGTGGGCGGCGCGCCGGGAGCGCGCCCGGGGCGGGGCGAAGCCGGGCGGCGCGGGTCGGGAACCGGGTCGTGGCGGGGATGGGGGGCGGTCCCAGTTGTGCTCCGGGGATCCCCACTGCGGCTGGGAAGGCACCGGGAGCATGGCAGGGGCGGGGCGGCGCGGGGCGGGGGTCGGCTCCTGGCGGGGGTGGGGGAGGGCTTCCCCGTTGTCCTCTCGGGGGTCGCCGTGGCGGCTGGGAACGCCCACTGCGTGCGCTCCTGGGTCCCCAAGGGTCGGCATCCAGTGGGCGCGGCGGAGGGGTGCGGACCACAGGTCAGGGAACTGGGACTGCGTGGAGCAGGGAACCACGTAGTCCGCCCTCTGTTGGCACAACCTGGCGGTCGCAGAAAGGCCTCGCCTTTGGGCTCAAGGCCTTGACCGCTCCACCCCTTTGCTGAAAGGTCAGAGCCGCGCGGTTTTCCCAAGCAGCCTAGTGTCCGCTGCAAGTCCAAGGGCCAGAACCCTGAACTCTGGCCGGCTGGCCCAGCCCTGCTTCTGGCACTTTGGAGGCCAGCGGGCCCTTGACCACCTGCTGGGATGGGAAAGGGAAGGGTCCACGAATTGCACCCTAGAAACTTAGTAGGGTGCATGGGTTTCAAAACCCGGTGGCCGCCCAGGCAGCAAACAAGGGAGGAGGGCACCCTGCTGCCCTTTCATGGCAGCATCTGTGGCTGTCCTGCTGAGGGGGCCTTTCCATGGGGACCGTGTGCAGTACAAGTTTGGTGTTTGGGAACCGAATAATTAGAACGTGTAAAAATTTTAAATGATGTGGTGGTTTGATTCAAACAAAACAAAACAAAACAAAACAAAAAACCAAGCTCCAAGTTTTTTGCAAATTTAGGTCTTAATATTGAAGGCCTGTGTTCCTTCCACTGTGGCATTGTACGAAGAAATGTGCGGGTTTTTTTTTTTTTTTTTTAATTTGTTTTTTGTTTTTCTTTTTTTTTAGAAAAGATTCCGAAAAATGAGGGAAACAGGAAGCCCAGAGGTGCCCCTGTAGTTTGGCGAAGGCCTTAGGAGGTCACTTGGAAATGCTGCTGGCTGTGAGGGGGGGAGGGGGCAGATGTGCACAGAGCTGTGCAGGCTTGTCCTTTGCATGGATGTTCTTTGTAGAAATCCACCTCGGAGCCATCTCCTGATGTGTAAGAATTTCCCAGACAAACCTTGAGCTAAGCAATGCGTTTTTTCCTTAGGAAATGTTGGTCTTCAGCGATGTTCAAAGCCTGTGTATTTCGGCTAGACTCTGGCTTCAGGTCGGTTCCCCCAAAAGGCTCAGAAGCGACCTGAACCAAACAGTAAGTTTTCCTCCTACCTTGTTCTCCTCATCTACGTTAAGAGTATACTTTAAGAGTATCCTGGCACATACATGTACTGCCTCACCCCTAACCTCAGTCATGTGTTCCAAGAACTTCTGTCCGTTTATTTATTTGTTTTTGGTAACATTGAATTCGTTTTGACTATGCTGGGTCTTTGCTGCTCGCTGGAAGTTGCTAGGACCTCTGGACTGCAGTCTCCCATCTCTTGCTGACCTCTTGTTGACCTCTGCAGAATCCTGGTTGGTGGGAGCTTGTTAGTTCCTTGTTCCTTACCCGGACCTCCTGTGGTAAGTGTTTTCTCTCCTCTGCGGCCTGGTAAGGGTGGGTGGGCATTGGCATCCCAAAGGTGGCTAGAAGTCAATGATTTAGGCAGGCTTGTGAATAGATATGGGAGAAGGCAATGGCACCCCACTCCAGTACTCTTGCCTGGAAAATCTCATGGACGGAAGAGCCTGGTAGGCTGCAGTCCATGGGGTCGCTCAGAGTCGGGCACGACTGAGCGACTTCACTTTCACATTTCACTTTCATGCATTGGAGGAGGACATGGCAACCCACTCCAGTGTTCTTGCCTGGAGAACCCCAGGGACTGCGGGGCCTGGTGGGCTGCCGTCCATGGGGTCACACAGACTCGGACACGACTGAAACGACTTCGCAGCAGCAGCAGCAGCAGCAGCAGCAGCAGTGCATAGATATCAAAAGGGTTTAGAACAGTCAGGTAGGATCACACAAGTCACCGTGAAGCAATACTTCTCCACTTAGCCAAAGCTAACAAAAGATTTCTGTTCTAGGTCAACCTAGAAGAGATCACGGAAGAGGTAAAGAAACTTAAAATCCATTAGCAAAGGCAGTTCAACCTCTCAAGAAACCTTGTGCTAGGCACAACACTCTTTTCTGGGGGTCCACTTTCCCTACAACCTCCTGATCCCATTCTGTACCCATTCCTTTGCTTCTCCCATCCTGAAACTGCCACCTGGAAGAAAGAACGACGTCGTTTTCCTTCAGAAAATGCGATTTCATGCCACATACCTTCTTTTAATACCAAGTCATACATTTCCCTTCAGCAACCAAGAACTGACTTTTATATTGGCATTCGACAGATTGGTGAACATACCTATCAGTGATAGTAGCGCCCCTCCCCTCCCCCGCACGCACGCACGCACGCACACACACACACACACACACACACACACACACCCAAGATCAGAACCAAACAAAACAAAAAAAATTGCTTTCTTACGTTTCACATGTCAGGATGGTGCCAGACACTCTTATTGGATAGTCAAAAATCTCTTTTGTTTCTGTGTAAAAGGGAGGTCCTTTCAAGGCGTGAATGTTTCAGAACTTTAATTTATTTGGAAATGACCCAGCTCTTCAGTACACTGTCGTCACTTAGTTTAGCACAGGATAGAAACTCGGGTAACCAAAACACCTGGAGAAACGATTGTATGTTCAGTTCAGTTCAGTGGCTCAGTCGTGTCTGACTCTTTGGGACCCCGTGGCCTGCAGGACGCTGGGCTTCCGTGTCCATCACCAACTCCAGGGGCTTGCTCAAACTCATGTCCATCGAATCAGTGATGCCATCCAACCATCTTAGCCTCTGTCGTCCCCTTCTCCTCTGCCTTCAATCAAGACTCTCATAGGCAGATATTTTCGAGTGTAATTAGTGTTCATAGTTTATCTAAAAGCTCATATCACATTTAATTTTTCGTTTTGTTCCTGTTCTTTCGAGGTACTTTCTTGTTGACAAGCTTGTGACAGATAGAACGATATAGCAATTTTTACCTTAGAACAAACCGAGGCACTATGAACATTTTGTGCTTCATGTTGATGACTCTTAGACATGTCTACAGTAGAGGAGCAAAAACAAAACTACTAGATATTTCATATTGACTAGTTCCCAGTTCACGGGACTCTGACATTCCCTGAGGTCAAAGTTTTCTTGTATTGGAAGCAGTTGGGTTTGCAAGGGCTGCCTTGTCTTGAGACCATTGAAATAAGAACTCAGAACTTGAGCACTATTATCAAAAATCACAAGGCTCACACTGACACAGACATCAATCCAGACAGACAAGACAAGACATCTTCCAGTTTTCCGCCTGAGATGGAAAAGATTTCTTTGAGCCGTTTTTTCTGGGGAGTGGGGGGTGGGGCTGGCGGCCAGGCAGGCTTTGGGAAGGAGCTCATGGTTTGGAATTGCATATGAAAAGAACCAGCTTTCCGGGTTCCAAGGAATCAAGTTTCCTTGGAAACCAACTTTGTCCGGTTCTATAGAATATCATGGCCCTCCTAGGTCAGGTCATCTTTCCTTTCCGTAGTCCTCGTTGGATCCCTGAATTCTAGACAGCTTGGATTGCCTCTGTGGGCTGGATGGATTGTCCTCCCGTTTCACCGGGCGGCGGGAGCGAGGTCCCAGAGGCTCTCCTGGAACCGGGCGTGGGGGCGGGGCTCACCGGGAGCCCGTGGTGAAGGTGGGCGCGCACCGGGAGCGCGCCCGGGGCGGGGCGAAGCCGGGCGGCGCGGGTCGGGAACCGGGTCGTGGCGGGGATGGGGGGCGGTCCCAGTTGTGCTCCGGGGATCCCCACTGCGGCTGGGAAGGCACCGGGAGCATGGCAGGGGCGGGGCGGCGCGGGGCGGGGGTCGGCTCCTGGCGGGGGTGGGGGAGGGCTTCCCCGTTGTCCTCTCGGGGGTCGCCGTGGCGGCTGGGAACGCCCACTGCGTGCGCTCCTGGGTCCCCAAGGGTCGGCATCCAGTGGGCGCGGCGGAGGGGTGCGGACCACAGGTCAGGGAACTGGGACTGCGTGGAGCAGGGAACCACGTAGTCCGCCCTCTGTTGGCACAACCTGGCGGTCGCAGAAAGGCCTCGCCTTTGGGCTCAAGGCCTTGACCGCTCCACCCCTTTGCTGAAAGGTCAGAGCCGCGCGGTTTTCCCAAGCAGCCTAGTGTCCGCTGCAAGTCCAAGGGCCAGAACCCTGAACTCTGGCCGGCTGGCCCAGCCCTGCTTCTGGCACTTTGGAGGCCAGCGGGCCCTTGACCACCTGCTGGGATGGGAAAGGGAAGGGTCCACGAATTGCACCCTAGAAACTTCGTAGGGTGCATGGGTTTCAAAACCCGGTGGCCGCCCAGGCAGCAAACAAGGGAGGAGGGCACCCTGCTGCCCTTTCATGGCAGCATCTGTGGCTGTCCTGCTGAGGGGGCCTTTCCATGGGGACCGTGTGCAGTACAAGTTTGGTGTTTGGAACCGAATAATTAGAACGTGTAAAACTTTTAAATGATGTGGTGGTTTGATTCAAACAAAACAAAACAAAACAAAACAAAAAACCAAGCTCCAAGTTTTTTGCAAATTTAGGTCTTAATATTGAAGGCCTGTGTTCCTTCCACTGTGGCATTGTACGAAGAAATGTGCGGGTTTTTTTTTTTTTTTTTTTAATTTGTTTTTTGTTTTTCTTTTTTTTTAGAAAAGATTCCGAAAAATGAGGGAAACAGGAAGCCCAGAGGTGCCCCTGTAGTTTGGCGAAGGCCTTAGGAGGTCACTTGGAAATGCTGCTGGCTGTGAGGGGGGGAGGGGGCAGATGTGCACAGAGCTGTGCAGGCTTGTCCTTTGCATGGATGTTCTTTGTAGAAATCCACCTCGGAGCCATCTCCTGATGTGTAAGAATTTCCCAGACAAACCTTGAGCTAAGCAATGCGTTTTTTCCTTAGGAAATGTTGGTCTTCAGCGATGTTCAAAGCCTGTGTATTTCGGCTAGACTCTGGCTTCAGGTCGGTTCCCCCAAAAGGCTCAGAAGCGACCTGAACCAAACAGTAAGTTTTCCTCCTACCTTGTTCTCCTCATCTACGTTAAGAGTATACTTTAAGAGTATCCTGGCACATACATGTACTGCCTCACCCCTAACCTCAGTCATGTGTTCCAAGAACTTCTGTCCGTTTATTTATTTGTTTTTGGTAACATTGAATTCGTTTTGACTATGCTGGGTCTTTGCTGCTCGCTGGAAGTTGCTAGGACCTCTGGACTGCAGTCTCCCATCTCTTGCTGACCTCTTGTTGACCTCTGCAGAATCCTGGTTGGTGGGAGCTTGTTAGTTCCTTGTTCCTTACCCGGACCTCCTGTGGTAAGTGTTTTCTCTCCTCTGCGGCCTGGTAAGGGTGGGTGGGCATTGGCATCCCAAAGGTGGCTAGAAGTCAATGATTTAGGCAGGCTTGTGAATAGATATGGGAGAAGGCAATGGCACCCCACTCCAGTACTCTTGCCTGGAAAATCTCATGGACGGAAGAGCCTGGTAGGCTGCAGTCCATGGGGTCGCTCAGAGTCGGGCACGACTGAGCGACTTCACTTTCACATTTCACTTTCATGCATTGGAGGAGGACATGGCAACCCACTCCAGTGTTCTTGCCTGGAGAACCCCAGGGACTGCGGGGCCTGGTGGGCTGCCGTCCATGGGGTCACACAGACTCGGACACGACTGAAACGACTTCGCAGCAGCAGCAGCAGCAGCAGCAGCAGCAGTGCATAGATATCAAAAGGGTTTAGAACAGTCAGGTAGGATCACACAAGTCACCGTGAAGCAATACTTCTCCACTTAGCCAAAGCTAACAAAAGATTTCTGTTCTAGGTCAACCTAGAAGAGATCACGGAAGAGGTAAAGAAACTTAAAATCCATTAGCAAAGGCAGTTCAACCTCTCAAGAAACCTTGTGCTAGGCACAACACTCTTTTCTGGGGGTCCACTTTCCCTACAACCTCCTGATCCCATTCTGTACCCATTCCTTTGCTTCTCCCATCCTGAAACTGCCACCTGGAAGAAAGAACGACGTCGTTTTCCTTCAGAAAATGCGATTTCATGCCACATACCTTCTTTTAATACCAAGTCATACATTTCCCTTCAGCAACCAAGAACTGACTTTTATATTGGCATTCGACAGATTGGTGAACATACCTATCAGTGATAGTAGCGCCCCTCCCCTCCCCCGCACGCACGCACGCACGCACACACACACACACACACACACACACACACCCAAGATCAGAACCAAACAAAACAAAAAAAATTGCTTTCTTACGTTTCACATGTCAGGATGGTGCCAGACACTCTTATTGGATAGTCAAAAATCTCTTTTGTTTCTGTGTAAAAGGGAGGTCCTTTCAAGGCGTGAATGTTTCAGAACTTTAATTTATTTGGAAATGACCCAGCTCTTCAGTACACTGTCGTCACTTAGTTTAGCACAGGATAGAAACTCGGGTAACCAAAACACCTGGAGAAACGATTGTATGTTCAGTTCAGTTCAGTGGCTCAGTCGTGTCTGACTCTTTGGGACCCCGTGGCCTGCAGGACGCTGGGCTTCCGTGTCCATCACCAACTCCAGGGGCTTGCTCAAACTCATGTCCATCGAATCAGTGATGCCATCCAACCATCTTAGCCTCTGTCGTCCCCTTCTCCTCTGCCTTCAATCAAGACTCTCATAGGCAGATATTTTCGAGTGTAATTAGTGTTCATAGTTTATCTAAAAGCTCATATCACATTTAATTTTTCGTTTTGTTCCTGTTCTTTCGAGGTACTTTCTTGTTGACAAGCTTGTGACAGATAGAACGATATAGCAATTTTTACCTTAGAACAAACCGAGGCACTATGAACATTTTGTGCTTCATGTTGATGACTCTTAGACATGTCTACAGTAGAGGAGCAAAAACAAAACTACTAGATATTTCATATTGACTAGTTCCCAGTTCACGGGACTCTGACATTCCCTGAGGTCAAAGTTTTCTTGTATTGGAAGCAGTTGGGTTTGCAAGGGCTGCCTTGTCTTGAGACCATTGAAATAAGAACTCAGAACTTGAGCACTATTATCAAAAATCACAAGGCTCACACTGACACAGACATCAATCCAGACAGACAAGACAAGACATCTTCCAGTTTTCCGCCTGAGATGGAAAAGATTTCTTTGAGCCGTTTTTTCTGGGGAGTGGGGGGTGGGGCTGGCGGCCAGGCAGGCTTTGGGAAGGAGCTCATGGTTTGGAATTGCATATGAAAAGAACCAGCTTTCCGGGTTCCAAGGAATCAAGTTTCCTTGGAAACCAACTTTGTCCGGTTCTATAGAATATCATGGCCCTCCTAGGTCAGGTCATCTTTCCTTTCCGTAGTCCTCGTTGGATCCCTGAATTCTAGACAGCTTGGATTGCCTCTGTGGGCTGGATGGATTGTCCTCCCGTTTCACCGGGCGGCGGGAGCGAGGTCCCAGAGGCTCTCCTGGAACCGGGCGTGGGGGCGGGGCTCACCGGGAGCCCGTGGTGAAGGTGGGCGGCGCGCCGGGAGCGCGCCCGGGGCGGGGCGAAGCCGGGCGGCGCGGGTCGGGAACCGGGTCGTGGCGGGGATGGGGGGCGGTCCCAGTTGTGCTCCGGGGATCCCCACTGCGGCTGGGAAGGCACCGGGAGCATGGCAGGGGCGGGGCGGCGCGGGGCGGGGGTCGGCTCCTGGCGGGGGTGGGGGAGGGCTTCCCCGTTGTCCTCTCGGGGGTCGCCGTGGCGGCTGGGAACGCCCACTGCGTGCGCTCCTGGGTCCCCAAGGGTCGGCATCCAGTGGGCGCGGCGGAGGGGTGCGGACCACAGGTCAGGGAACTGGGACTGCGTGGAGCAGGGAACCACGTAGTCCGCCCTCTGTTGGCACAACCTGGCGGTCGCAGAAAGGCCTCGCCTTTGGGCTCAAGGCCTTGACCGCTCCACCCCTTTGCTGAAAGGTCAGAGCCGCGCGGTTTTCCCAAGCAGCCTAGTGTCCGCTGCAAGTCCAAGGGCCAGAACCCTGAACTCTGGCCGGCTGGCCCAGCCCTGCTTCTGGCACTTTGGAGGCCAGCGGGCCCTTGACCACCTGCTGGGATGGGAAAGGGAAGGGTCCACGAATTGCACCCTAGAAACTTAGTAGGGTGCATGGGTTTCAAAACCCGGTGGCCGCCCAGGCAGCAAACAAGGGAGGAGGGCACCCTGCTGCCCTTTCATGGCAGCATCTGTGGCTGTCCTGCTGAGGGGGCCTTTCCATGGGGACCGTGTGCAGTACAAGTTTGGTGTTTGGGAACCGAATAATTAGAACGTGTAAAAATTTTAAATGATGTGGTGGTTTGATTCAAACAAAACAAAACAAAACAAAACAAAAAACCAAGCTCCAAGTTTTTTGCAAATTTAGGTCTTAATATTGAAGGCCTGTGTTCCTTCCACTGTGGCATTGTACGAAGAAATGTGCGGGTTTTTTTTTTTTTTTTTTAATTTGTTTTTTGTTTTTCTTTTTTTTTAGAAAAGATTCCGAAAAATGAGGGAAACAGGAAGCCCAGAGGTGCCCCTGTAGTTTGGCGAAGGCCTTAGGAGGTCACTTGGAAATGCTGCTGGCTGTGAGGGGGGGAGGGGGCAGATGTGCACAGAGCTGTGCAGGCTTGTCCTTTGCATGGATGTTCTTTGTAGAAATCCACCTCGGAGCCATCTCCTGATGTGTAAGAATTTCCCAGACAAACCTTGAGCTAAGCAATGCGTTTTTTCCTTAGGAAATGTTGGTCTTCAGCGATGTTCAAAGCCTGTGTATTTCGGCTAGACTCTGGCTTCAGGTCGGTTCCCCCAAAAGGCTCAGAAGCGACCTGAACCAAACAGTAAGTTTTCCTCCTACCTTGTTCTCCTCATCTACGTTAAGAGTATACTTTAAGAGTATCCTGGCACATACATGTACTGCCTCACCCCTAACCTCAGTCATGTGTTCCAAGAACTTCTGTCCGTTTATTTATTTGTTTTTGGTAACATTGAATTCGTTTTGACTATGCTGGGTCTTTGCTGCTCGCTGGAAGTTGCTAGGACCTCTGGACTGCAGTCTCCCATCTCTTGCTGACCTCTTGTTGACCTCTGCAGAATCCTGGTTGGTGGGAGCTTGTTAGTTCCTTGTTCCTTACCCGGACCTCCTGTGGTAAGTGTTTTCTCTCCTCTGCGGCCTGGTAAGGGTGGGTGGGCATTGGCATCCCAAAGGTGGCTAGAAGTCAATGATTTAGGCAGGCTTGTGAATAGATATGGGAGAAGGCAATGGCACCCCACTCCAGTACTCTTGCCTGGAAAATCTCATGGACGGAAGAGCCTGGTAGGCTGCAGTCCATGGGGTCGCTCAGAGTCGGGCACGACTGAGCGACTTCACTTTCACATTTCACTTTCATGCATTGGAGGAGGACATGGCAACCCACTCCAGTGTTCTTGCCTGGAGAACCCCAGGGACTGCGGGGCCTGGTGGGCTGCCGTCCATGGGGTCACACAGACTCGGACACGACTGAAACGACTTCGCAGCAGCAGCAGCAGCAGCAGCAGCAGCAGTGCATAGATATCAAAAGGGTTTAGAACAGTCAGGTAGGATCACACAAGTCACCGTGAAGCAATACTTCTCCACTTAGCCAAAGCTAACAAAAGATTTCTGTTCTAGGTCAACCTAGAAGAGATCACGGAAGAGGTAAAGAAACTTAAAATCCATTAGCAAAGGCAGTTCAACCTCTCAAGAAACCTTGTGCTAGGCACAACACTCTTTTCTGGGGGTCCACTTTCCCTACAACCTCCTGATCCCATTCTGTACCCATTCCTTTGCTTCTCCCATCCTGAAACTGCCACCTGGAAGAAAGAACGACGTCGTTTTCCTTCAGAAAATGCGATTTCATGCCACATACCTTCTTTTAATACCAAGTCATACATTTCCCTTCAGCAACCAAGAACTGACTTTTATATTGGCATTCGACAGATTGGTGAACATACCTATCAGTGATAGTAGCGCCCCTCCCCTCCCCCGCACGCACGCACGCACGCACGCACACACACACACACACACACACACACCCAAGATCAGAACCAAACAAAACAAAAAAAATTGCTTTCTTACGTTTCACATGTCAGGATGGTGCCAGACACTATTATTGGATAGTCAAAAATCTCTTTTGTTTCTGTGTAAAAGGGAGGTCCTTTCAAGGCGTGAATGTTTCAGAACTTTAATTTATTTGGAAATGACCCAGCTCTTCAGTACACTGTCGTCACTTAGTTTAGCACAGGATAGAAACTCGGGTAACCAAAACACCTGGAGAAACGATTGTATGTTCAGTTCAGTTCAGTGGCTCAGTCGTGTCTGACTCTTTGGGACCCCGTGGCCTGCAGGACGCTGGGCTTCCGTGTCCATCACCAACTCCAGGGGCTTGCTCAAACTCATGTCCATCGAATCAGTGATGCCATCCAACCATCTTAGCCTCTGTCGTCCCCTTCTCCTCTGCCTTCAATCAAGACTCTCATAGGCAGATATTTTCGAGTGTAATTAGTGTTCATAGTTTATCTAAAAGCTCATATCACATTTAATTTTTCGTTTTGTTCCTGTTCTTTCGAGGTACTTTCTTGTTGACAAGCTTGTGACAGATAGAACGATATAGCAATTTTTACCTTAGAACAAACCGAGGCACTATGAACATTTTGTGCTTCATGTTGATGACTCTTAGACATGTCTACAGTAGAGGAGCAAAAACAAAACTACTAGATATTTCATATTGACTAGTTCCCAGTTCACGGGACTCTGACATTCCCTGAGGTCAAAGTTTTCTTGTATTGGAAGCAGTTGGGTTTGCAAGGGCTGCCTTGTCTTGAGACCATTGAAATAAGAACTCAGAACTTGAGCACTATTATCAAAAATCACAAGGCTCACACTGACACAGACATCAATCCAGACAGACAAGACAAGACATCTTCCAGTTTTCCGCCTGAGATGGAAAAGATTTCTTTGAGCCGTTTTTTCTGGGGAGTGGGGGGTGGGGCTGGCGGCCAGGCAGGCTTTGGGAAGGAGCTCATGGTTTGGAATTGCATATGAAAAGAACCAGCTTTCCGGGTTCCAAGGAATCAAGTTTCCTTGGAAACCAACTTTGTCCGGTTCTATAGAATATCATGGCCCTCCTAGGTCAGGTCATCTTTCCTTTCCGTAGTCCTCGTTGGATCCCTGAATTCTAGACAGCTTGGATTGCCTCTGTGGGCTGGATGGATTGTCCTCCCGTTTCACCGGGCGGCGGGAGCGAGGTCCCAGAGGCTCTCCTGGAACCGGGCGTGGGGGCGGGGCTCACCGGGAGCCCGTGGTGAAGGTGGGCGGCGCGCCGGGAGCGCGCCCGGGGCGGGGCGAAGCCGGGCGGCGCGGGTCGGGAACCGGGTCGTGGCGGGGATGGGGGGCGGTCCCAGTTGTGCTCCGGGGATCCCCACTGCGGCTGGGAAGGCACCGGGAGCATGGCAGGGGCGGGGCGGCGCGGGGCGGGGGTCGGCTCCTGGCGGGGGTGGGGGAGGGCTTCCCCGTTGTCCTCTCGGGGGTCGCCGTGGCGGCTGGGAACGCCCACTGCGTGCGCTCCTGGGTCCCCAAGGGTCGGCATCCAGTGGGCGCGGCGGAGGGGTGCGGACCACAGGTCAGGGAACTGGGACTGCGTGGAGCAGGGAACCACGTAGTCCGCCCTCTGTTGGCACAACCTGGCGGTCGCAGAAAGGCCTCGCCTTTGGGCTCAAGGCCTTGACCGCTCCACCCCTTTGCTGAAAGGTCAGAGCCGCGCGGTTTTCCCAAGCAGCCTAGTGTCCGCTGCAAGTCCAAGGGCCAGAACCCTGAACTCTGGCCGGCTGGCCCAGCCCTGCTTCTGGCACTTTGGAGGCCAGCGGGCCCTTGACCACCTGCTGGGATGGGAAAGGGAAGGGTCCACGAATTGCACCCTAGAAACTTAGTAGGGTGCATGGGTTTCAAAACCCGGTGGCCGCCCAGGCAGCAAACAAGGGAGGAGGGCACCCTGCTGCCCTTTCATGGCAGCATCTGTGGCTGTCCTGCTGAGGGGGCCTTTCCATGGGGACCGTGTGCAGTACAAGTTTGGTGTTTGGGAACCGAATAATTAGAACGTGTAAAAATTTTAAATGATGTGGTGGTTTGATTCAAACAAAACAAAACAAAACAAAACAAAAAACCAAGCTCCAAGTTTTTTGCAAATTTAGGTCTTAATATTGAAGGCCTGTGTTCCTTCCACTGTGGCATTGTACGAAGAAATGTGCGGGTTTTTTTTTTTTTTTTTTAATTTGTTTTTTGTTTTTCTTTTTTTTTAGAAAAGATTCCGAAAAATGAGGGAAACAGGAAGCCCAGAGGTGCCCCTGTAGTTTGGCGAAGGCCTTAGGAGGTCACTTGGAAATGCTGCTGGCTGTGAGGGGGGGAGGGGGCAGATGTGCACAGAGCTGTGCAGGCTTGTCCTTTGCATGGATGTTCTTTGTAGAAATCCACCTCGGAGCCATCTCCTGATGTGTAAGAATTTCCCAGACAAACCTTGAGCTAAGCAATGCGTTTTTTCCTTAGGAAATGTTGGTCTTCAGCGATGTTCAAAGCCTGTGTATTTCGGCTAGACTCTGGCTTCAGGTCGGTTCCCCCAAAAGGCTCAGAAGCGACCTGAACCAAACAGTAAGTTTTCCTCCTACCTTGTTCTCCTCATCTACGTTAAGAGTATACTTTAAGAGTATCCTGGCACATACATGTACTGCCTCACCCCTAACCTCAGTCATGTGTTCCAAGAACTTCTGTCCGTTTATTTATTTGTTTTTGGTAACATTGAATTCGTTTTGACTATGCTGGGTCTTTGCTGCTCGCTGGAAGTTGCTAGGACCTCTGGACTGCAGTCTCCCATCTCTTGCTGACCTCTTGTTGACCTCTGCAGAATCCTGGTTGGTGGGAGCTTGTTAGTTCCTTGTTCCTTACCCGGACCTCCTGTGGTAAGTGTTTTCTCTCCTCTGCGGCCTGGTAAGGGTGGGTGGGCATTGGCATCCCAAAGGTGGCTAGAAGTCAATGATTTAGGCAGGCTTGTGAATAGATATGGGAGAAGGCAATGGCACCCCACTCCAGTACTCTTGCCTGGAAAATCTCATGGACGGAAGAGCCTGGTAGGCTGCAGTCCATGGGGTCGCTCAGAGTCGGGCACGACTGAGCGACTTCACTTTCACATTTCACTTTCATGCATTGGAGGAGGACATGGCAACCCACTCCAGTGTTCTTGCCTGGAGAACCCCAGGGACTGCGGGGCCTGGTGGGCTGCCGTCCATGGGGTCACACAGACTCGGACACGACTGAAACGACTTCGCAGCAGCAGCAGCAGCAGCAGCAGCAGCAGTGCATAGATATCAAAAGGGTTTAGAACAGTCAGGTAGGATCACACAAGTCACCGTGAAGCAATACTTCTCCACTTAGCCAAAGCTAACAAAAGATTTCTGTTCTAGGTCAACCTAGAAGAGATCACGGAAGAGGTAAAGAAACTTAAAATCCATTAGCAAAGGCAGTTCAACCTCTCAAGAAACCTTGTGCTAGGCACAACACTCTTTTCTGGGGGTCCACTTTCCCTACAACCTCCTGATCCCATTCTGTACCCATTCCTTTGCTTCTCCCATCCTGAAACTGCCACCTGGAAGAAAGAACGACGTCGTTTTCCTTCAGAAAATGCGATTTCATGCCACATACCTTCTTTTAATACCAAGTCATACATTTCCCTTCAGCAACCAAGAACTGACTTTTATATTGGCATTCGACAGATTGGTGAACATACCTATCAGTGATAGTAGCGCCCCTCCCCTCCCCCGCACGCACGCACGCACGCACACACACACACACACACACACACACACACCCAAGATCAGAACCAAACAAAACAAAAAAAATTGCTTTCTTACGTTTCACATGTCAGGATGGTGCCAGACACTCTTATTGGATAGTCAAAAATCTCTTTTGTTTCTGTGTAAAAGGGAGGTCCTTTCAAGGCGTGAATGTTTCAGAACTTTAATTTATTTGGAAATGACCCAGCTCTTCAGTACACTGTCGTCACTTAGTTTAGCACAGGATAGAAACTCGGGTAACCAAAACACCTGGAGAAACGATTGTATGTTCAGTTCAGTTCAGTGGCTCAGTCGTGTCTGACTCTTTGGGACCCCGTGGCCTGCAGGACGCTGGGCTTCCGTGTCCATCACCAACTCCAGGGGCTTGCTCAAACTCATGTCCATCGAATCAGTGATGCCATCCAACCATCTTAGCCTCTGTCGTCCCCTTCTCCTCTGCCTTCAATCAAGACTCTCATAGGCAGATATTTTCGAGTGTAATTAGTGTTCATAGTTTATCTAAAAGCTCATATCACATTTAATTTTTCGTTTTGTTCCTGTTCTTTCGAGGTACTTTCTTGTTGACAAGCTTGTGACAGATAGAACGATATAGCAATTTTTACCTTAGAACAAACCGAGGCACTATGAACATTTTGTGCTTCATGTTGATGACTCTTAGACATGTCTACAGTAGAGGAGCAAAAACAAAACTACTAGATATTTCATATTGACTAGTTCCCAGTTCACGGGACTCTGACATTCCCTGAGGTCAAAGTTTTCTTGTATTGGAAGCAGTTGGGTTTGCAAGGGCTGCCTTGTCTTGAGACCATTGAAATAAGAACTCAGAACTTGAGCACTATTATCAAAAATCACAAGGCTCACACTGACACAGACATCAATCCAGACAGACAAGACAAGACATCTTCCAGTTTTCCGCCTGAGATGGAAAAGATTTCTTTGAGCCGTTTTTTCTGGGGAGTGGGGGGTGGGGCTGGCGGCCAGGCAGGCTTTGGGAAGGAGCTCATGGTTTGGAATTGCATATGAAAAGAACCAGCTTTCCGGGTTCCAAGGAATCAAGTTTCCTTGGAAACCAACTTTGTCCGGTTCTATAGAATATCATGGCCCTCCTAGGTCAGGTCATCTTTCCTTTCCGTAGTCCTCGTTGGATCCCTGAATTCTAGACAGCTTGGATTGCCTCTGTGGGCTGGATGGATTGTCCTCCCGTTTCACCGGGCGGCGGGAGCGAGGTCCCAGAGGCTCTCCTGGAACCGGGCGTGGGGGCGGGGCTCACCGGGAGCCCGTGGTGAAGGTGGGCGGCGCGCCGGGAGCGCGCCCGGGGCGGGGCGAAGCCGGGCGGCGCGGGTCGGGAACCGGGTCGTGGCGGGGATGGGGGGCGGTCCCAGTTGTGCTCCGGGGATCCCCACTGCGGCTGGGAAGGCACCGGGAGCATGGCAGGGGCGGGGCGGCGCGGGGCGGGGGTCGGCTCCTGGCGGGGGTGGGGGAGGGCTTCCCCGTTGTCCTCTCGGGGGTCGCCGTGGCGGCTGGGAACGCCCACTGCGTGCGCTCCTGGGTCCCCAAGGGTCGGCATCCAGTGGGCGCGGCGGAGGGGTGCGGACCACAGGTCAGGGAACTGGGACTGCGTGGAGCAGGGAACCACGTAGTCCGCCCTCTGTTGGCACAACCTGGCGGTCGCAGAAAGGCCTCGCCTTTGGGCTCAAGGCCTTGACCGCTCCACCCCTTTGCTGAAAGGTCAGAGCCGCGCGGTTTTCCCAAGCAGCCTAGTGTCCGCTGCAAGTCCAAGGGCCAGAACCCTGAACTCTGGCCGGCTGGCCCAGCCCTGCTTCTGGCACTTTGGAGGCCAGCGGGCCCTTGACCACCTGCTGGGATGGGAAAGGGAAGGGTCCACGAATTGCACCCTAGAAACTTAGTAGGGTGCATGGGTTTCAAAACCCGGTGGCCGCCCAGGCAGCAAACAAGGGAGGAGGGCACCCTGCTGCCCTTTCATGGCAGCATCTGTGGCTGTCCTGCTGAGGGGGCCTTTCCATGGGGACCGTGTGCAGTACAAGTTTGGTGTTTGGGAACCGAATAATTAGAACGTGTAAAAATTTTAAATGATGTGGTGGTTTGATTCAAACAAAACAAAACAAAACAAAACAAAAAACCAAGCTCCAAGTTTTTTGCAAATTTAGGTCTTAATATTGAAGGCCTGTGTTCCTTCCACTGTGGCATTGTACGAAGAAATGTGCGGGTTTTTTTTTTTTTTTTTTAATTTGTTTTTTGTTTTTCTTTTTTTTTAGAAAAGATTCCGAAAAATGAGGGAAACAGGAAGCCCAGAGGTGCCCCTGTAGTTTGGCGAAGGCCTTAGGAGGTCACTTGGAAATGCTGCTGGCTGTGAGGGGGGGAGGGGGCAGATGTGCACAGAGCTGTGCAGGCTTGTCCTTTGCATGGATGTTCTTTGTAGAAATCCACCTCGGAGCCATCTCCTGATGTGTAAGAATTTCCCAGACAAACCTTGAGCTAAGCAATGCGTTTTTTCCTTAGGAAATGTTGGTCTTCAGCGATGTTCAAAGCCTGTGTATTTCGGCTAGACTCTGGCTTCAGGTCGGTTCCCCCAAAAGGCTCAGAAGCGACCTGAACCAAACAGTAAGTTTTCCTCCTACCTTGTTCTCCTCATCTACGTTAAGAGTATACTTTAAGAGTATCCTGGCACATACATGTACTGCCTCACCCCTAACCTCAGTCATGTGTTCCAAGAACTTCTGTCCGTTTATTTATTTGTTTTTGGTAACATTGAATTCGTTTTGACTATGCTGGGTCTTTGCTGCTCGCTGGAAGTTGCTAGGACCTCTGGACTGCAGTCTCCCATCTCTTGCTGACCTCTTGTTGACCTCTGCAGAATCCTGGTTGGTGGGAGCTTGTTAGTTCCTTGTTCCTTACCCGGACCTCCTGTGGTAAGTGTTTTCTCTCCTCTGCGGCCTGGTAAGGGTGGGTGGGCATTGGCATCCCAAAGGTGGCTAGAAGTCAATGATTTAGGCAGGCTTGTGAATAGATATGGGAGAAGGCAATGGCACCCCACTCCAGTACTCTTGCCTGGAAAATCTCATGGACGGAAGAGCCTGGTAGGCTGCAGTCCATGGGGTCGCTCAGAGTCGGGCACGACTGAGCGACTTCACTTTCACATTTCACTTTCATGCATTGGAGGAGGACATGGCAACCCACTCCAGTGTTCTTGCCTGGAGAACCCCAGGGACTGCGGGGCCTGGTGGGCTGCCGTCCATGGGGTCACACAGACTCGGACACGACTGAAACGACTTCGCAGCAGCAGCAGCAGCAGCAGCAGCAGCAGTGCATAGATATCAAAAGGGTTTAGAACAGTCAGGTAGGATCACACAAGTCACCGTGAAGCAATACTTCTCCACTTAGCCAAAGCTAACAAAAGATTTCTGTTCTAGGTCAACCTAGAAGAGATCACGGAAGAGGTAAAGAAACTTAAAATCCATTAGCAAAGGCAGTTCAACCTCTCAAGAAACCTTGTGCTAGGCACAACACTCTTTTCTGGGGGTCCACTTTCCCTACAACCTCCTGATCCCATTCTGTACCCATTCCTTTGCTTCTCCCATCCTGAAACTGCCACCTGGAAGAAAGAACGACGTCGTTTTCCTTCAGAAAATGCGATTTCATGCCACATACCTTCTTTTAATACCAAGTCATACATTTCCCTTCAGCAACCAAGAACTGACTTTTATATTGGCATTCGACAGATTGGTGAACATACCTATCAGTGATAGTAGCGCCCCTCCCCTCCCCCGCACGCACGCACGCACGCACACACACACACACACACACACACACACACCCAAGATCAGAACCAAACAAAACAAAAAAAATTGCTTTCTTACGTTTCACATGTCAGGATGGTGCCAGACACTCTTATTGGATAGTCAAAAATCTCTTTTGTTTCTGTGTAAAAGGGAGGTCCTTTCAAGGCGTGAATGTTTCAGAACTTTAATTTATTTGGAAATGACCCAGCTCTTCAGTACACTGTCGTCACTTAGTTTAGCACAGGATAGAAACTCGGGTAACCAAAACACCTGGAGAAACGATTGTATGTTCAGTTCAGTTCAGTGGCTCAGTCGTGTCTGACTCTTTGGGACCCCGTGGCCTGCAGGACGCTGGGCTTCCGTGTCCATCACCAACTCCAGGGGCTTGCTCAAACTCATGTCCATCGAATCAGTGATGCCATCCAACCATCTTAGCCTCTGTCGTCCCCTTCTCCTCTGCCTTCAATCAAGACTCTCATAGGCAGATATTTTCGAGTGTAATTAGTGTTCATAGTTTATCTAAAAGCTCATATCACATTTAATTTTTCGTTTTGTTCCTGTTCTTTCGAGGTACTTTCTTGTTGACAAGCTTGTGACAGATAGAACGATATAGCAATTTTTACCTTAGAACAAACCGAGGCACTATGAACATTTTGTGCTTCATGTTGATGACTCTTAGACATGTCTACAGTAGAGGAGCAAAAACAAAACTACTAGATATTTCATATTGACTAGTTCCCAGTTCACGGGACTCTGACATTCCCTGAGGTCAAAGTTTTCTTGTATTGGAAGCAGTTGGGTTTGCAAGGGCTGCCTTGTCTTGAGACCATTGAAATAAGAACTCAGAACTTGAGCACTATTATCAAAAATCACAAGGCTCACACTGACACAGACATCAATCCAGACAGACAAGACAAGACATCTTCCAGTTTTCCGCCTGAGATGGAAAAGATTTCTTTGAGCCGTTTTTTCTGGGGAGTGGGGGGTGGGGCTGGCGGCCAGGCAGGCTTTGGGAAGGAGCTCATGGTTTGGAATTGCATATGAAAAGAACCAGCTTTCCGGGTTCCAAGGAATCAAGTTTCCTTGGAAACCAACTTTGTCCGGTTCTATAGAATATCATGGCCCTCCTAGGTCAGGTCATCTTTCCTTTCCGTAGTCCTCGTTGGATCCCTGAATTCTAGACAGCTTGGATTGCCTCTGTGGGCTGGATGGATTGTCCTCCCGTTTCACCGGGCGGCGGGAGCGAGGTCCCAGAGGCTCTCCTGGAACCGGGCGTGGGGGCGGGGCTCACCGGGAGCCCGTGGTGAAGGTGGGCGGCGCGCCGGGAGCGCGCCCGGGGCGGGGCGAAGCCGGGCGGCGCGGGTCGGGAACCGGGTCGTGGCGGGGATGGGGGGCGGTCCCAGTTGTGCTCCGGGGATCCCCACTGCGGCTGGGAAGGCACCGGGAGCATGGCAGGGGCGGGGCGGCGCGGGGCGGGGGTCGGCTCCTGGCGGGGGTGGGGGAGGGCTTCCCCGTTGTCCTCTCGGGGGTCGCCGTGGCGGCTGGGAACGCCCACTGCGTGCGCTCCTGGGTCCCCAAGGGTCGGCATCCAGTGGGCGCGGCGGAGGGGTGCGGACCACAGGTCAGGGAACTGGGACTGCGTGGAGCAGGGAACCACGTAGTCCGCCCTCTGTTGGCACAACCTGGCGGTCGCAGAAAGGCCTCGCCTTTGGGCTCAAGGCCTTGACCGCTCCACCCCTTTGCTGAAAGGTCAGAGCCGCGCGGTTTTCCCAAGCAGCCTAGTGTCCGCTGCAAGTCCAAGGGCCAGAACCCTGAACTCTGGCCGGCTGGCCCAGCCCTGCTTCTGGCACTTTGGAGGCCAGCGGGCCCTTGACCACCTGCTGGGATGGGAAAGGGAAGGGTCCACGAATTGCACCCTAGAAACTTAGTAGGGTGCATGGGTTTCAAAACCCGGTGGCCGCCCAGGCAGCAAACAAGGGAGGAGGGCACCCTGCTGCCCTTTCATGGCAGCATCTGTGGCTGTCCTGCTGAGGGGGCCTTTCCATGGGGACCGTGTGCAGTACAAGTTTGGTGTTTGGGAACCGAATAATTAGAACGTGTAAAAATTTTAAATGATGTGGTGGTTTGATTCAAACAAAACAAAACAAAACAAAACAAAAAACCAAGCTCCAAGTTTTTTGCAAATTTAGGTCTTAATATTGAAGGCCTGTGTTCCTTCCACTGTGGCATTGTACGAAGAAATGTGCGGGTTGTTTTTTTTTTTTTTTTAATTTGTTTTTTGTTTTTCTTTTTTTTTAGAAAAGATTCCGAAAAATGAGGGAAACAGGAAGCCCAGAGGTGCCCCTGTAGTTTGGCGAAGGCCTTAGGAGGTCACTTGGAAATGCTGCTGGCTGTGAGGGGGGGAGGGGGCAGATGTGCACAGAGCTGTGCAGGCTTGTCCTTTGCATGGATGTTCTTTGTAGAAATCCACCTCGGAGCCATCTCCTGATGTGTAAGAATTTCCCAGACAAACCTTGAGCTAAGCAATGCGTTTTTTCCTTAGGAAATGTTGGTCTTCAGCGATGTTCAAAGCCTGTGTATTTCGGCTAGACTCTGGCTTCAGGTCGGTTCCCCCAAAAGGCTCAGAAGCGACCTGAACCAAACAGTAAGTTTTCCTCCTACCTTGTTCTCCTCATCTACGTTAAGAGTATACTTTAAGAGTATCCTGGCACATACATGTACTGCCTCACCCCTAACCTCAGTCATGTGTTCCAAGAACTTCTGTCCGTTTATTTATTTGTTTTTGGTAACATTGAATTCGTTTTGACTATGCTGGGTCTTTGCTGCTCGCTGGAAGTTGCTAGGACCTCTGGACTGCAGTCTCCCATCTCTTGCTGACCTCTTGTTGACCTCTGCAGAATCCTGGTTGGTGGGAGCTTGTTAGTTCCTTGTTCCTTACCCGGACCTCCTGTGGTAAGTGTTTTCTCTCCTCTGCGGCCTGGTAAGGGTGGGTGGGCATTGGCATCCCAAAGGTGGCTAGAAGTCAATGATTTAGGCAGGCTTGTGAATAGATATGGGAGAAGGCAATGGCACCCCACTCCAGTACTCTTGCCTGGAAAATCTCATGGACGGAAGAGCCTGGTAGGCTGCAGTCCATGGGGTCGCTCAGAGTCGGGCACGACTGAGCGACTTCACTTTCACATTTCACTTTCATGCATTGGAGGAGGACATGGCAACCCACTCCAGTGTTCTTGCCTGGAGAACCCCAGGGACTGCGGGGCCTGGTGGGCTGCCGTCCATGGGGTCACACAGACTCGGACACGACTGAAACGACTTCGCAGCAGCAGCAGCAGCAGCAGCAGCAGCAGTGCATAGATATCAAAAGGGTTTAGAACAGTCAGGTAGGATCACACAAGTCACCGTGAAGCAATACTTCTCCACTTAGCCAAAGCTAACAAAAGATTTCTGTTCTAGGTCAACCTAGAAGAGATCACGGAAGAGGTAAAGAAACTTAAAATCCATTAGCAAAGGCAGTTCAACCTCTCAAGAAACCTTGTGCTAGGCACAACACTCTTTTCTGGGGGTCCACTTTCCCTACAACCTCCTGATCCCATTCTGTACCCATTCCTTTGCTTCTCCCATCCTGAAACTGCCACCTGGAAGAAAGAACGACGTCGTTTTCCTTCAGAAAATGCGATTTCATGCCACATACCTTCTTTTAATACCAAGTCATACATTTCCCTTCAGCAACCAAGAACTGACTTTTATATTGGCATTCGACAGATTGGTGAACATACCTATCAGTGATAGTAGCGCCCCTCCCCTCCCCCGCACGCACGCACGCACGCACGCACACACACACACACACACACACACACACACCCAAGATCAGAACCAAACAAAACAAAAAAAATTGCTTTCTTACGTTTCACATGTCAGGATGGTGCCAGACACTCTTATTGGATAGTCAAAAATCTCTTTTGTTTCTGTGTAAAAGGGAGGTCCTTTCAAGGCGTGAATGTTTCAGAACTTTAATTTATTTGGAAATGACCCAGCTCTTCAGTACACTGTCGTCACTTAGTTTAGCACAGGATAGAAACTCGGGTAACCAAAACACCTGGAGAAACGATTGTATGTTCAGTTCAGTTCAGTGGCTCAGTCGTGTCTGACTCTTTGGGACCCCGTGGCCTGCAGGACGCTGGGCTTCCGTGTCCATCACCAACTCCAGGGGCTTGCTCAAACTCATGTCCATCGAATCAGTGATGCCATCCAACCATCTTAGCCTCTGTCGTCCCCTTCTCCTCTGCCTTCAATCAAGACTCTCATAGGCAGATATTTTCGAGTGTAATTAGTGTTCATAGTTTATCTAAAAGCTCATATCACATTTAATTTTTCGTTTTGTTCCTGTTCTTTCGAGGTACTTTCTTGTTGACAAGCTTGTGACAGATAGAACGATATAGCAATTTTTACCTTAGAACAAACCGAGGCACTATGAACATTTTGTGCTTCATGTTGATGACTCTTAGACATGTCTACAGTAGAGGAGCAAAAACAAAACTACTAGATATTTCATATTGACTAGTTCCCAGTTCACGGGACTCTGACATTCCCTGAGGTCAAAGTTTTCTTGTATTGGAAGCAGTTGGGTTTGCAAGGGCTGCCTTGTCTTGAGACCATTGAAATAAGAACTCAGAACTTGAGCACTATTATCAAAAATCACAAGGCTCACACTGACACAGACATCAATCCAGACAGACAAGACAAGACATCTTCCAGTTTTCCGCCTGAGATGGAAAAGATTTCTTTGAGCCGTTTTTTCTGGGGAGTGGGGGGTGGGGCTGGCGGCCAGGCAGGCTTTGGGAAGGAGCTCATGGTTTGGAATTGCATATGAAAAGAACCAGCTTTCCGGGTTCCAAGGAATCAAGTTTCCTTGGAAACCAACTTTGTCCGGTTCTATAGAATATCATGGCCCTCCTAGGTCAGGTCATCTTTCCTTTCCGTAGTCCTCGTTGGATCCCTGAATTCTAGACAGCTTGGATTGCCTCTGTGGGCTGGATGGATTGTCCTCCCGTTTCACCGGGCGGCGGGAGCGAGGTCCCAGAGGCTCTCCTGGAACCGGGCGTGGGGGCGGGGCTCACCGGGAGCCCGTGGTGAAGGTGGGCGGCGCGCCGGGAGCGCGCCCGGGGCGGGGCGAAGCCGGGCGGCGCGGGTCGGGAACCGGGTCGTGGCGGGGATGGGGGGCGGTCCCAGTTGTGCTCCGGGGATCCCCACTGCGGCTGGGAAGGCACCGGGAGCATGGCAGGGGCGGGGCGGCGCGGGGCGGGGGTCGGCTCCTGGCGGGGGTGGGGGAGGGCTTCCCCGTTGTCCTCTCGGGGGTCGCCGTGGCGGCTGGGAACGCCCACTGCGTGCGCTCCTGGGTCCCCAAGGGTCGGCATCCAGTGGGCGCGGCGGAGGGGTGCGGACCACAGGTCAGGGAACTGGGACTGCGTGGAGCAGGGAACCACGTAGTCCGCCCTCTGTTGGCACAACCTGGCGGTCGCAGAAAGGCCTCGCCTTTGGGCTCAAGGCCTTGACCGCTCCACCCCTTTGCTGAAAGGTCAGAGCCGCGCGGTTTTCCCAAGCAGCCTAGTGTCCGCTGCAAGTCCAAGGGCCAGAACCCTGAACTCTGGCCGGCTGGCCCAGCCCTGCTTCTGGCACTTTGGAGGCCAGCGGGCCCTTGACCACCTGCTGGGATGGGAAAGGGAAGGGTCCACGAATTGCACCCTAGAAACTTAGTAGGGTGCATGGGTTTCAAAACCCGGTGGCCGCCCAGGCAGCAAACAAGGGAGGAGGGCACCCTGCTGCCCTTTCATGGCAGCATCTGTGGCTGTCCTGCTGAGGGGGCCTTTCCATGGGGACCGTGTGCAGTACAAGTTTGGTGTTTGGGAACCGAATAATTAGAACGTGTAAAAATTTTAAATGATGTGGTGGTTTGATTCAAACAAAACAAAACAAAACAAAACAAAAAACCAAGCTCCAAGTTTTTTGCAAATTTAGGTCTTAATATTGAAGGCCTGTGTTCCTTCCACTGTGGCATTGTACGAAGAAATGTGCGGGTTGTTTTTTTTTTTTTTTTAATTTGTTTTTTGTTTTTCTTTTTTTTTAGAAAAGATTCCGAAAAATGAGGGAAACAGGAAGCCCAGAGGTGCCCCTGTAGTTTGGCGAAGGCCTTAGGAGGTCACTTGGAAATGCTGCTGGCTGTGAGGGGGGGAGGGGGCAGATGTGCACAGAGCTGTGCAGGCTTGTCCTTTGCATGGATGTTCTTTGTAGAAATCCACCTCGGAGCCATCTCCTGATGTGTAAGAATTTCCCAGACAAACCTTGAGCTAAGCAATGCGTTTTTTCCTTAGGAAATGTTGGTCTTCAGCGATGTTCAAAGCCTGTGTATTTCGGCTAGACTCTGGCTTCAGGTCGGTTCCCCCAAAAGGCTCAGAAGCGACCTGAACCAAACAGTAAGTTTTCCTCCTACCTTGTTCTCCTCATCTACGTTAAGAGTATACTTTAAGAGTATCCTGGCACATACATGTACTGCCTCACCCCTAACCTCAGTCATGTGTTCCAAGAACTTCTGTCCGTTTATTTATTTGTTTTTGGTAACATTGAATTCGTTTTGACTATGCTGGGTCTTTGCTGCTCGCTGGAAGTTGCTAGGACCTCTGGACTGCAGTCTCCCATCTCTTGCTGACCTCTTGTTGACCTCTGCAGAATCCTGGTTGGTGGGAGCTTGTTAGTTCCTTGTTCCTTACCCGGACCTCCTGTGGTAAGTGTTTTCTCTCCTCTGCGGCCTGGTAAGGGTGGGTGGGCATTGGCATCCCAAAGGTGGCTAGAAGTCAATGATTTAGGCAGGCTTGTGAATAGATATGGGAGAAGGCAATGGCACCCCACTCCAGTACTCTTGCCTGGAAAATCTCATGGACGGAAGAGCCTGGTAGGCTGCAGTCCATGGGGTCGCTCAGAGTCGGGCACGACTGAGCGACTTCACTTTCACATTTCACTTTCATGCATTGGAGGAGGACATGGCAACCCACTCCAGTGTTCTTGCCTGGAGAACCCCAGGGACTGCGGGGCCTGGTGGGCTGCCGTCCATGGGGTCACACAGACTCGGACACGACTGAAACGACTTCGCAGCAGCAGCAGCAGCAGCAGCAGCAGCAGTGCATAGATATCAAAAGGGTTTAGAACAGTCAGGTAGGATCACACAAGTCACCGTGAAGCAATACTTCTCCACTTAGCCAAAGCTAACAAAAGATTTCTGTTCTAGGTCAACCTAGAAGAGATCACGGAAGAGGTAAAGAAACTTAAAATCCATTAGCAAAGGCAGTTCAACCTCTCAAGAAACCTTGTGCTAGGCACAACACTCTTTTCTGGGGGTCCACTTTCCCTACAACCTCCTGATCCCATTCTGTACCCATTCCTTTGCTTCTCCCATCCTGAAACTGCCACCTGGAAGAAAGAACGACGTCGTTTTCCTTCAGAAAATGCGATTTCATGCCACATACCTTCTTTTAATACCAAGTCATACATTTCCCTTCAGCAACCAAGAACTGACTTTTATATTGGCATTCGACAGATTGGTGAACATACCTATCAGTGATAGTAGCGCCCCTCCCCTCCCCCGCACGCACGCACGCACGCACGCACACACACACACACACACACACACACCCAAGATCAGAACCAAACAAAACAAAAAAAATTGCTTTCTTACGTTTCACATGTCAGGATGGTGCCAGACACTCTTATTGGATAGTCAAAAATCTCTTTTGTTTCTGTGTAAAAGGGAGGTCCTTTCAAGGCGTGAATGTTTCAGAACTTTAATTTATTTGGAAATGACCCAGCTCTTCAGTACACTGTCGTCACTTAGTTTAGCACAGGATAGAAACTCGGGTAACCAAAACACCTGGAGAAACGATTGTATGTTCAGTTCAGTTCAGTGGCTCAGTCGTGTCTGACTCTTTGGGACCCCGTGGCCTGCAGGACGCTGGGCTTCCGTGTCCATCACCAACTCCAGGGGCTTGCTCAAACTCATGTCCATCGAATCAGTGATGCCATCCAACCATCTTAGCCTCTGTCGTCCCCTTCTCCTCTGCCTTCAATCAAGACTCTCATAGGCAGATATTTTCGAGTGTAATTAGTGTTCATAGTTTATCTAAAAGCTCATATCACATTTAATTTTTCGTTTTGTTCCTGTTCTTTCGAGGTACTTTCTTGTTGACAAGCTTGTGACAGATAGAACGATATAGCAATTTTTACCTTAGAACAAACCGAGGCACTATGAACATTTTGTGCTTCATGTTGATGACTCTTAGACATGTCTACAGTAGAGGAGCAAAAACAAAACTACTAGATATTTCATATTGACTAGTTCCCAGTTCACGGGACTCTGACATTCCCTGAGGTCAAAGTTTTCTTGTATTGGAAGCAGTTGGGTTTGCAAGGGCTGCCTTGTCTTGAGACCATTGAAATAAGAACTCAGAACTTGAGCACTATTATCAAAAATCACAAGGCTCACACTGACACAGACATCAATCCAGACAGACAAGACAAGACATCTTCCAGTTTTCCGCCTGAGATGGAAAAGATTTCTTTGAGCCGTTTTTTCTGGGGAGTGGGGGGTGGGGCTGGCGGCCAGGCAGGCTTTGGGAAGGAGCTCATGGTTTGGAATTGCATATGAAAAGAACCAGCTTTCCGGGTTCCAAGGAATCAAGTTTCCTTGGAAACCAACTTTGTCCGGTTCTATAGAATATCATGGCCCTCCTAGGTCAGGTCATCTTTCCTTTCCGTAGTCCTCGTTGGATCCCTGAATTCTAGACAGCTTGGATTGCCTCTGTGGGCTGGATGGATTGTCCTCCCGTTTCACCGGGCGGCGGGAGCGAGGTCCCAGAGGCTCTCCTGGAACCGGGCGTGGGGGCGGGGCTCACCGGGAGCCCGTGGTGAAGGTGGGCGGCGCGCCGGGAGCGCGCCCGGGGCGGGGCGAAGCCGGGCGGCGCGGGTCGGGAACCGGGTCGTGGCGGGGATGGGGGGCGGTCCCAGTTGTGCTCCGGGGATCCCCACTGCGGCTGGGAAGGCACCGGGAGCATGGCAGGGGCGGGGCGGCGCGGGGCGGGGGTCGGCTCCTGGCGGGGGTGGGGGAGGGCTTCCCCGTTGTCCTCTCGGGGGTCGCCGTGGCGGCTGGGAACGCCCACTGCGTGCGCTCCTGGGTCCCCAAGGGTCGGCATCCAGTGGGCGCGGCGGAGGGGTGCGGACCACAGGTCAGGGAACTGGGACTGCGTGGAGCAGGGAACCACGTAGTCCGCCCTCTGTTGGCACAACCTGGCGGTCGCAGAAAGGCCTCGCCTTTGGGCTCAAGGCCTTGACCGCTCCACCCCTTTGCTGAAAGGTCAGAGCCGCGCGGTTTTCCCAAGCAGCCTAGTGTCCGCTGCAAGTCCAAGGGCCAGAACCCTGAACTCTGGCCGGCTGGCCCAGCCCTGCTTCTGGCACTTTGGAGGCCAGCGGGCCCTTGACCACCTGCTGGGATGGGAAAGGGAAGGGTCCACGAATTGCACCCTAGAAACTTAGTAGGGTGCATGGGTTTCAAAACCCGGTGGCCGCCCAGGCAGCAAACAAGGGAGGAGGGCACCCTGCTGCCCTTTCATGGCAGCATCTGTGGCTGTCCTGCTGAGGGGGCCTTTCCATGGGGACCGTGTGCAGTACAAGTTTGGTGTTTGGGAACCGAATAATTAGAACGTGTAAAAATTTTAAATGATGTGGTGGTTTGATTCAAACAAAACAAAACAAAACAAAACAAAAAACCAAGCTCCAAGTTTTTTGCAAATTTAGGTCTTAATATTGAAGGCCTGTGTTCCTTCCACTGTGGCATTGTACGAAGAAATGTGCGGGTTGTTTTTTTTTTTTTTTTAATTTGTTTTTTGTTTTTCTTTTTTTTTAGAAAAGATTCCGAAAAATGAGGGAAACAGGAAGCCCAGAGGTGCCCCTGTAGTTTGGCGAAGGCCTTAGGAGGTCACTTGGAAATGCTGCTGGCTGTGAGGGGGGGAGGGGGCAGATGTGCACAGAGCTGTGCAGGCTTGTCCTTTGCATGGATGTTCTTTGTAGAAATCCACCTCGGAGCCATCTCCTGATGTGTAAGAATTTCCCAGACAAACCTTGAGCTAAGCAATGCGTTTTTTCCTTAGGAAATGTTGGTCTTCAGCGATGTTCAAAGCCTGTGTATTTCGGCTAGACTCTGGCTTCAGGTCGGTTCCCCCAAAAGGCTCAGAAGCGACCTGAACCAAACAGTAAGTTTTCCTCCTACCTTGTTCTCCTCATCTACGTTAAGAGTATACTTTAAGAGTATCCTGGCACATACATGTACTGCCTCACCCCTAACCTCAGTCATGTGTTCCAAGAACTTCTGTCCGTTTATTTATTTGTTTTTGGTAACATTGAATTCGTTTTGACTATGCTGGGTCTTTGCTGCTCGCTGGAAGTTGCTAGGACCTCTGGACTGCAGTCTCCCATCTCTTGCTGACCTCTTGTTGACCTCTGCAGAATCCTGGTTGGTGGGAGCTTGTTAGTTCCTTGTTCCTTACCCGGACCTCCTGTGGTAAGTGTTTTCTCTCCTCTGCGGCCTGGTAAGGGTGGGTGGGCATTGGCATCCCAAAGGTGGCTAGAAGTCAATGATTTAGGCAGGCTTGTGAATAGATATGGGAGAAGGCAATGGCACCCCACTCCAGTACTCTTGCCTGGAAAATCTCATGGACGGAAGAGCCTGGTAGGCTGCAGTCCATGGGGTCGCTCAGAGTCGGGCACGACTGAGCGACTTCACTTTCACATTTCACTTTCATGCATTGGAGGAGGACATGGCAACCCACTCCAGTGTTCTTGCCTGGAGAACCCCAGGGACTGCGGGGCCTGGTGGGCTGCCGTCCATGGGGTCACACAGACTCGGACACGACTGAAACGACTTCGCAGCAGCAGCAGCAGCAGCAGCAGCAGCAGTGCATAGATATCAAAAGGGTTTAGAACAGTCAGGTAGGATCACACAAGTCACCGTGAAGCAATACTTCTCCACTTAGCCAAAGCTAACAAAAGATTTCTGTTCTAGGTCAACCTAGAAGAGATCACGGAAGAGGTAAAGAAACTTAAAATCCATTAGCAAAGGCAGTTCAACCTCTCAAGAAACCTTGTGCTAGGCACAACACTCTTTTCTGGGGGTCCACTTTCCCTACAACCTCCTGATCCCATTCTGTACCCATTCCTTTGCTTCTCCCATCCTGAAACTGCCACCTGGAAGAAAGAACGACGTCGTTTTCCTTCAGAAAATGCGATTTCATGCCACATACCTTCTTTTAATACCAAGTCATACATTTCCCTTCAGCAACCAAGAACTGACTTTTATATTGGCATTCGACAGATTGGTGAACATACCTATCAGTGATAGTAGCGCCCCTCCCCTCCCCCGCACGCACGCACGCACGCACGCACACACACACACACACACACACACACCCAAGATCAGAACCAAACAAAACAAAAAAAATTGCTTTCTTACGTTTCACATGTCAGGATGGTGCCAGACACTCTTATTGGATAGTCAAAAATCTCTTTTGTTTCTGTGTAAAAGGGAGGTCCTTTCAAGGCGTGAATGTTTCAGAACTTTAATTTATTTGGAAATGACCCAGCTCTTCAGTACACTGTCGTCACTTAGTTTAGCACAGGATAGAAACTCGGGTAACCAAAACACCTGGAGAAACGATTGTATGTTCAGTTCAGTTCAGTGGCTCAGTCGTGTCTGACTCTTTGGGACCCCGTGGCCTGCAGGACGCTGGGCTTCCGTGTCCATCACCAACTCCAGGGGCTTGCTCAAACTCATGTCCATCGAATCAGTGATGCCATCCAACCATCTTAGCCTCTGTCGTCCCCTTCTCCTCTGCCTTCAATCAAGACTCTCATAGGCAGATATTTTCGAGTGTAATTAGTGTTCATAGTTTATCTAAAAGCTCATATCACATTTAATTTTTCGTTTTGTTCCTGTTCTTTCGAGGTACTTTCTTGTTGACAAGCTTGTGACAGATAGAACGATATAGCAATTTTTACCTTAGAACAAACCGAGGCACTATGAACATTTTGTGCTTCATGTTGATGACTCTTAGACATGTCTACAGTAGAGGAGCAAAAACAAAACTACTAGATATTTCATATTGACTAGTTCCCAGTTCACGGGACTCTGACATTCCCTGAGGTCAAAGTTTTCTTGTATTGGAAGCAGTTGGGTTTGCAAGGGCTGCCTTGTCTTGAGACCATTGAAATAAGAACTCAGAACTTGAGCACTATTATCAAAAATCACAAGGCTCACACTGACACAGACATCAATCCAGACAGACAAGACAAGACATCTTCCAGTTTTCCGCCTGAGATGGAAAAGATTTCTTTGAGCCGTTTTTTCTGGGGAGTGGGGGGTGGGGCTGGCGGCCAGGCAGGCTTTGGGAAGGAGCTCATGGTTTGGAATTGCATATGAAAAGAACCAGCTTTCCGGGTTCCAAGGAATCAAGTTTCCTTGGAAACCAACTTTGTCCGGTTCTATAGAATATCATGGCCCTCCTAGGTCAGGTCATCTTTCCTTTCCGTAGTCCTCGTTGGATCCCTGAATTCTAGACAGCTTGGATTGCCTCTGTGGGCTGGATGGATTGTCCTCCCGTTTCACCGGGCGGCGGGAGCGAGGTCCCAGAGGCTCTCCTGGAACCGGGCGTGGGGGCGGGGCTCACCGGGAGCCCGTGGTGAAGGTGGGCAGCGCGCCGGGAGCGCGCCCGGGGCGGGGCGAAGCCGGGCGGCGCGGGTCGGGAACCGGGTCGTGGCGGGGATGGGGGGCGGTCCCAGTTGTGCTCCGGGGATCCCCACTGCGGCTGGGAAGGCACCGGGAGCATGGCAGGGGCGGGGCGGCGCGGGGCGGGGGTCGGCTCCTGGCGGGGGTGGGGGAGGGCTTCCCCGTTGTCCTCTCGGGGGTCGCCGTGGCGGCTGGGAACGCCCACTGCGTGCGCTCCTGGGTCCCCAAGGGTCGGCATCCAGTGGGCGCGGCGGAGGGGTGCGGACCACAGGTCAGGGAACTGGGACTGCGTGGAGCAGGGAACCACGTAGTCCGCCCTCTGTTGGCACAACCTGGCGGTCGCAGAAAGGCCTCGCCTTTGGGCTCAAGGCCTTGACCGCTCCACCCCTTTGCTGAAAGGTCAGAGCCGCGCGGTTTTCCCAAGCAGCCTAGTGTCCGCTGCAAGTCCAAGGGCCAGAACCCTGAACTCTGGCCGGCTGGCCCAGCCCTGCTTCTGGCACTTTGGAGGCCAGCGGGCCCTTGACCACCTGCTGGGATGGGAAAGGGAAGGGTCCACGAATTGCACCCTAGAAACTTAGTAGGGTGCATGGGTTTCAAAACCCGGTGGCCGCCCAGGCAGCAAACAAGGGAGGAGGGCACCCTGCTGCCCTTTCATGGCAGCATCTGTGGCTGTCCTGCTGAGGGGGCCTTTCCATGGGGACCGTGTGCAGTACAAGTTTGGTGTTTGGGAACCGAATAATTAGAACGTGTAAAAATTTTAAATGATGTGGTGGTTTGATTCAAACAAAACAAAACAAAACAAAACAAAAAACCAAGCTCCAAGTTTTTTGCAAATTTAGGTCTTAATATTGAAGGCCTGTGTTCCTTCCACTGTGGCATTGTACGAAGAAATGTGCGGGTTGTTTTTTTTTTTTTTTTAATTTGTTTTTTGTTTTTCTTTTTTTTTAGAAAAGATTCCGAAAAATGAGGGAAACAGGAAGCCCAGAGGTGCCCCTGTAGTTTGGCGAAGGCCTTAGGAGGTCACTTGGAAATGCTGCTGGCTGTGAGGGGGGGAGGGGGCAGATGTGCACAGAGCTGTGCAGGCTTGTCCTTTGCATGGATGTTCTTTGTAGAAATCCACCTCGGAGCCATCTCCTGATGTGTAAGAATTTCCCAGACAAACCTTGAGCTAAGCAATGCGTTTTTTCCTTAGGAAATGTTGGTCTTCAGCGATGTTCAAAGCCTGTGTATTTCGGCTAGACTCTGGCTTCAGGTCGGTTCCCCCAAAAGGCTCAGAAGCGACCTGAACCAAACAGTAAGTTTTCCTCCTACCTTGTTCTCCTCATCTACGTTAAGAGTATACTTTAAGAGTATCCTGGCACATACATGTACTGCCTCACCCCTAACCTCAGTCATGTGTTCCAAGAACTTCTGTCCGTTTATTTATTTGTTTTTGGTAACATTGAATTCGTTTTGACTATGCTGGGTCTTTGCTGCTCGCTGGAAGTTGCTAGGACCTCTGGACTGCAGTCTCCCATCTCTTGCTGACCTCTTGTTGACCTCTGCAGAATCCTGGTTGGTGGGAGCTTGTTAGTTCCTTGTTCCTTACCCGGACCTCCTGTGGTAAGTGTTTTCTCTCCTCTGCGGCCTGGTAAGGGTGGGTGGGCATTGGCATCCCAAAGGTGGCTAGAAGTCAATGATTTAGGCAGGCTTGTGAATAGATATGGGAGAAGGCAATGGCACCCCACTCCAGTACTCTTGCCTGGAAAATCTCATGGACGGAAGAGCCTGGTAGGCTGCAGTCCATGGGGTCGCTCAGAGTCGGGCACGACTGAGCGACTTCACTTTCACATTTCACTTTCATGCATTGGAGGAGGACATGGCAACCCACTCCAGTGTTCTTGCCTGGAGAACCCCAGGGACTGCGGGGCCTGGTGGGCTGCCGTCCATGGGGTCACACAGACTCGGACACGACTGAAACGACTTCGCAGCAGCAGCAGCAGCAGCAGCAGCAGCAGTGCATAGATATCAAAAGGGTTTAGAACAGTCAGGTAGGATCACACAAGTCACCGTGAAGCAATACTTCTCCACTTAGCCAAAGCTAACAAAAGATTTCTGTTCTAGGTCAACCTAGAAGAGATCACGGAAGAGGTAAAGAAACTTAAAATCCATTAGCAAAGGCAGTTCAACCTCTCAAGAAACCTTGTGCTAGGCACAACACTCTTTTCTGGGGGTCCACTTTCCCTACAACCTCCTGATCCCATTCTGTACCCATTCCTTTGCTTCTCCCATCCTGAAACTGCCACCTGGAAGAAAGAACGACGTCGTTTTCCTTCAGAAAATGCGATTTCATGCCACATACCTTCTTTTAATACCAAGTCATACATTTCCCTTCAGCAACCAAGAACTGACTTTTATATTGGCATTCGACAGATTGGTGAACATACCTATCAGTGATAGTAGCGCCCCTCCCCTCCCCCGCACGCACGCACGCACGCACACACACACACACACACACACACACACACACCCAAGATCAGAACCAAACAAAACAAAAAAAATTGCTTTCTTACGTTTCACATGTCAGGATGGTGCCAGACACTCTTATTGGATAGTCAAAAATCTCTTTTGTTTCTGTGTAAAAGGGAGGTCCTTTCAAGGCGTGAATGTTTCAGAACTTTAATTTATTTGGAAATGACCCAGCTCTTCAGTACACTGTCGTCACTTAGTTTAGCACAGGATAGAAACTCGGGTAACCAAAACACCTGGAGAAACGATTGTATGTTCAGTTCAGTTCAGTGGCTCAGTCGTGTCTGACTCTTTGGGACCCCGTGGCCTGCAGGACGCTGGGCTTCCGTGTCCATCACCAACTCCAG
Organism: Bos indicus; assembly: GCF_029378745.1. Lineage (NCBI taxonomy): Eukaryota > Metazoa > Chordata > Mammalia > Artiodactyla > Bovidae > Bos > Bos indicus. The sequence continues at coordinate 542,624 of NW_027223723.1, forward strand.
GGGCTTGCTCAAACTCATGTCCATCGAATCAGTGATGCCATCCAACCATCTTAGCCTCTGTCGTCCCCTTCTCCTCTGCCTTCAATCAAGACTCTCATAGGCAGATATTTTCGAGTGTAATTAGTGTTCATAGTTTATCTAAAAGCTCATATCACATTTAATTTTTCGTTTTGTTCCTGTTCTTTCGAGGTACTTTCTTGTTGACAAGCTTGTGACAGATAGAACGATATAGCAATTTTTACCTTAGAACAAACCGAGGCACTATGAACATTTTGTGCTTCATGTTGATGACTCTTAGACATGTCTACAGTAGAGGAGCAAAAACAAAACTACTAGATATTTCATATTGACTAGTTCCCAGTTCACGGGACTCTGACATTCCCTGAGGTCAAAGTTTTCTTGTATTGGAAGCAGTTGGGTTTGCAAGGGCTGCCTTGTCTTGAGACCATTGAAATAAGAACTCAGAACTTGAGCACTATTATCAAAAATCACAAGGCTCACACTGACACAGACATCAATCCAGACAGACAAGACAAGACATCTTCCAGTTTTCCGCCTGAGATGGAAAAGATTTCTTTGAGCCGTTTTTTCTGGGGAGTGGGGGGTGGGGCTGGCGGCCAGGCAGGCTTTGGGAAGGAGCTCATGGTTTGGAATTGCATATGAAAAGAACCAGCTTTCCGGGTTCCAAGGAATCAAGTTTCCTTGGAAACCAACTTTGTCCGGTTCTATAGAATATCATGGCCCTCCTAGGTCAGGTCATCTTTCCTTTCCGTAGTCCTCGTTGGATCCCTGAATTCTAGACAGCTTGGATTGCCTCTGTGGGCTGGATGGATTGTCCTCCCGTTTCACCGGGCGGCGGGAGCGAGGTCCCAGAGGCTCTCCTGGAACCGGGCGTGGGGGCGGGGCTCACCGGGAGCCCGTGGTGAAGGTGGGCGGCGCGCCGGGAGCGCGCCCGGGGCGGGGCGAAGCCGGGCGGCGCGGGTCGGGAACCGGGTCGTGGCGGGGATGGGGGGCGGTCCCAGTTGTGCTCCGGGGATCCCCACTGCGGCTGGGAAGGCACCGGGAGCATGGCAGGGGCGGGGCGGCGCGGGGCGGGGGTCGGCTCCTGGCGGGGGTGGGGGAGGGCTTCCCCGTTGTCCTCTCGGGGGTCGCCGTGGCGGCTGGGAACGCCCACTGCGTGCGCTCCTGGGTCCCCAAGGGTCGGCATCCAGTGGGCGCGGCGGAGGGGTGCGGACCACAGGTCAGGGAACTGGGACTGCGTGGAGCAGGGAACCACGTAGTCCGCCCTCTGTTGGCACAACCTGGCGGTCGCAGAAAGGCCTCGCCTTTGGGCTCAAGGCCTTGACCGCTCCACCCCTTTGCTGAAAGGTCAGAGCCGCGCGGTTTTCCCAAGCAGCCTAGTGTCCGCTGCAAGTCCAAGGGCCAGAACCCTGAACTCTGGCCGGCTGGCCCAGCCCTGCTTCTGGCACTTTGGAGGCCAGCGGGCCCTTGACCACCTGCTGGGATGGGAAAGGGAAGGGTCCACGAATTGCACCCTAGAAACTTAGTAGGGTGCATGGGTTTCAAAACCCGGTGGCCGCCCAGGCAGCAAACAAGGGAGGAGGGCACCCTGCTGCCCTTTCATGGCAGCATCTGTGGCTGTCCTGCTGAGGGGGCCTTTCCATGGGGACCGTGTGCAGTACAAGTTTGGTGTTTGGGAACCGAATAATTAGAACGTGTAAAAATTTTAAATGATGTGGTGGTTTGATTCAAACAAAACAAAACAAAACAAAACAAAAAACCAAGCTCCAAGTTTTTTGCAAATTTAGGTCTTAATATTGAAGGCCTGTGTTCCTTCCACTGTGGCATTGTACGAAGAAATGTGCGGGTTGTTTTTTTTTTTTTTTTTAATTTGTTTTTTGTTTTTCTTTTTTTTTAGAAAAGATTCCGAAAAATGAGGGAAACAGGAAGCCCAGAGGTGCCCCTGTAGTTTGGCGAAGGCCTTAGGAGGTCACTTGGAAATGCTGCTGGCTGTGAGGGGGGGAGGGGGCAGATGTGCACAGAGCTGTGCAGGCTTGTCCTTTGCATGGATGTTCTTTGTAGAAATCCACCTCGGAGCCATCTCCTGATGTGTAAGAATTTCCCAGACAAACCTTGAGCTAAGCAATGCGTTTTTTCCTTAGGAAATGTTGGTCTTCAGCGATGTTCAAAGCCTGTGTATTTCGGCTAGACTCTGGCTTCAGGTCGGTTCCCCCAAAAGGCTCAGAAGCGACCTGAACCAAACAGTAAGTTTTCCTCCTACCTTGTTCTCCTCATCTACGTTAAGAGTATACTTTAAGAGTATCCTGGCACATACATGTACTGCCTCACCCCTAACCTCAGTCATGTGTTCCAAGAACTTCTGTCCGTTTATTTATTTGTTTTTGGTAACATTGAATTCGTTTTGACTATGCTGGGTCTTTGCTGCTCGCTGGAAGTTGCTAGGACCTCTGGACTGCAGTCTCCCATCTCTTGCTGACCTCTTGTTGACCTCTGCAGAATCCTGGTTGGTGGGAGCTTGTTAGTTCCTTGTTCCTTACCCGGACCTCCTGTGGTAAGTGTTTTCTCTCCTCTGCGGCCTGGTAAGGGTGGGTGGGCATTGGCATCCCAAAGGTGGCTAGAAGTCAATGATTTAGGCAGGCTTGTGAATAGATATGGGAGAAGGCAATGGCACCCCACTCCAGTACTCTTGCCTGGAAAATCTCATGGACGGAAGAGCCTGGTAGGCTGCAGTCCATGGGGTCGCTCAGAGTCGGGCACGACTGAGCGACTTCACTTTCACATTTCACTTTCATGCATTGGAGGAGGACATGGCAACCCACTCCAGTGTTCTTGCCTGGAGAACCCCAGGGACTGCGGGGCCTGGTGGGCTGCCGTCCATGGGGTCACACAGACTCGGACACGACTGAAACGACTTCGCAGCAGCAGCAGCAGCAGCAGCAGCAGTGCATAGATATCAAAAGGGTTTAGAACAGTCAGGTAGGATCACACAAGTCACCGTGAAGCAATACTTCTCCACTTAGCCAAAGCTAACAAAAGATTTCTGTTCTAGGTCAACCTAGAAGAGATCACGGAAGAGGTAAAGAAACTTAAAATCCATTAGCAAAGGCAGTTCAACCTCTCAAGAAACCTTGTGCTAGGCACAACACTCTTTTCTGGGGGTCCACTTTCCCTACAACCTCCTGATCCCATTCTGTACCCATTCCTTTGCTTCTCCCATCCTGAAACTGCCACCTGGAAGAAAGAACGACGTCGTTTTCCTTCAGAAAATGCGATTTCATGCCACATACCTTCTTTTAATACCAAGTCATACATTTCCCTTCAGCAACCAAGAACTGACTTTTATATTGGCATTCGACAGATTGGTGAACATACCTATCAGTGATAGTAGCGCCCCTCCCCTCCCCCGCACGCACGCACGCACGCACGCACACACACACACACACACACACACACCCAAGATCAGAACCAAACAAAACAAAAAAAATTGCTTTCTTACGTTTCACATGTCAGGATGGTGCCAGACACTCTTATTGGATAGTCAAAAATCTCTTTTGTTTCTGTGTAAAAGGGAGGTCCTTTCAAGGCGTGAATGTTTCAGAACTTTAATTTATTTGGAAATGACCCAGCTCTTCAGTACACTGTCGTCACTTAGTTTAGCACAGGATAGAAACTCGGGTAACCAAAACACCTGGAGAAACGATTGTATGTTCAGTTCAGTTCAGTGGCTCAGTCGTGTCTGACTCTTTGGGACCCCGTGGCCTGCAGGACGCTGGGCTTCCGTGTCCATCACCAACTCCAGGGGCTTGCTCAAACTCATGTCCATCGAATCAGTGATGCCATCCAACCATCTTAGCCTCTGTCGTCCCCTTCTCCTCTGCCTTCAATCAAGACTCTCATAGGCAGATATTTTCGAGTGTAATTAGTGTTCATAGTTTATCTAAAAGCTCATATCACATTTAATTTTTCGTTTTGTTCCTGTTCTTTCGAGGTACTTTCTTGTTGACAAGCTTGTGACAGATAGAACGATATAGCAATTTTTACCTTAGAACAAACCGAGGCACTATGAACATTTTGTGCTTCATGTTGATGACTCTTAGACATGTCTACAGTAGAGGAGCAAAAACAAAACTACTAGATATTTCATATTGACTAGTTCCCAGTTCACGGGACTCTGACATTCCCTGAGGTCAAAGTTTTCTTGTATTGGAAGCAGTTGGGTTTGCAAGGGCTGCCTTGTCTTGAGACCATTGAAATAAGAACTCAGAACTTGAGCACTATTATCAAAAATCACAAGGCTCACACTGACACAGACATCAATCCAGACAGACAAGACAAGACATCTTCCAGTTTTCCGCCTGAGATGGAAAAGATTTCTTTGAGCCGTTTTTTCTGGGGAGTGGGGGGTGGGGCTGGCGGCCAGGCAGGCTTTGGGAAGGAGCTCATGGTTTGGAATTGCATATGAAAAGAACCAGCTTTCCGGGTTCCAAGGAATCAAGTTTCCTTGGAAACCAACTTTGTCCGGTTCTATAGAATATCATGGCCCTCCTAGGTCAGGTCATCTTTCCTTTCCGTAGTCCTCGTTGGATCCCTGAATTCTAGACAGCTTGGATTGCCTCTGTGGGCTGGATGGATTGTCCTCCCGTTTCACCGGGCGGCGGGAGCGAGGTCCCAGAGGCTCTCCTGGAACCGGGCGTGGGGGCGGGGCTCACCGGGAGCCCGTGGTGAAGGTGGGCAGCGCGCCGGGAGCGCGCCCGGGGCGGGGCGAAGCCGGGCGGCGCGGGTCGGGAACCGGGTCGTGGCGGGGATGGGGGGCGGTCCCAGTTGTGCTCCGGGGATCCCCACTGCGGCTGGGAAGGCACCGGGAGCATGGCAGGGGCGGGGCGGCGCGGGGCGGGGGTCGGCTCCTGGCGGGGGTGGGGGAGGGCTTCCCCGTTGTCCTCTCGGGGGTCGCCGTGGCGGCTGGGAACGCCCACTGCGTGCGCTCCTGGGTCCCCAAGGGTCGGCATCCAGTGGGCGCGGCGGAGGGGTGCGGACCACAGGTCAGGGAACTGGGACTGCGTGGAGCAGGGAACCACGTAGTCCGCCCTCTGTTGGCACAACCTGGCGGTCGCAGAAAGGCCTCGCCTTTGGGCTCAAGGCCTTGACCGCTCCACCCCTTTGCTGAAAGGTCAGAGCCGCGCGGTTTTCCCAAGCAGCCTAGTGTCCGCTGCAAGTCCAAGGGCCAGAACCCTGAACTCTGGCCGGCTGGCCCAGCCCTGCTTCTGGCACTTTGGAGGCCAGCGGGCCCTTGACCACCTGCTGGGATGGGAAAGGGAAGGGTCCACGAATTGCACCCTAGAAACTTAGTAGGGTGCATGGGTTTCAAAACCCGGTGGCCGCCCAGGCAGCAAACAAGGGAGGAGGGCACCCTGCTGCCCTTTCATGGCAGCATCTGTGGCTGTCCTGCTGAGGGGGCCTTTCCATGGGGACCGTGTGCAGTACAAGTTTGGTGTTTGGGAACCGAATAATTAGAACGTGTAAAAATTTTAAATGATGTGGTGGTTTGATTCAAACAAAACAAAACAAAACAAAACAAAAAACCAAGCTCCAAGTTTTTTGCAAATTTAGGTCTTAATATTGAAGGCCTGTGTTCCTTCCACTGTGGCATTGTACGAAGAAATGTGCGGGTTTTTTTTTTTTTTTTTTTAATTTGTTTTTTGTTTTTCTTTTTTTTTAGAAAAGATTCCGAAAAATGAGGGAAACAGGAAGCCCAGAGGTGCCCCTGTAGTTTGGCGAAGGCCTTAGGAGGTCACTTGGAAATGCTGCTGGCTGTGAGGGGGGGAGGGGGCAGATGTGCACAGAGCTGTGCAGGCTTGTCCTTTGCATGGATGTTCTTTGTAGAAATCCACCTCGGAGCCATCTCCTGATGTGTAAGAATTTCCCAGACAAACCTTGAGCTAAGCAATGCGTTTTTTCCTTAGGAAATGTTGGTCTTCAGCGATGTTCAAAGCCTGTGTATTTCGGCTAGACTCTGGCTTCAGGTCGGTTCCCCCAAAAGGCTCAGAAGCGACCTGAACCAAACAGTAAGTTTTCCTCCTACCTTGTTCTCCTCATCTACGTTAAGAGTATACTTTAAGAGTATCCTGGCACATACATGTACTGCCTCACCCCTAACCTCAGTCATGTGTTCCAAGAACTTCTGTCCGTTTATTTATTTGTTTTTGGTAACATTGAATTCGTTTTGACTATGCTGGGTCTTTGCTGCTCGCTGGAAGTTGCTAGGACCTCTGGACTGCAGTCTCCCATCTCTTGCTGACCTCTTGTTGACCTCTGCAGAATCCTGGTTGGTGGGAGCTTGTTAGTTCCTTGTTCCTTACCCGGACCTCCTGTGGTAAGTGTTTTCTCTCCTCTGCGGCCTGGTAAGGGTGGGTGGGCATTGGCATCCCAAAGGTGGCTAGAAGTCAATGATTTAGGCAGGCTTGTGAATAGATATGGGAGAAGGCAATGGCACCCCACTCCAGTACTCTTGCCTGGAAAATCTCATGGACGGAAGAGCCTGGTAGGCTGCAGTCCATGGGGTCGCTCAGAGTCGGGCACGACTGAGCGACTTCACTTTCACATTTCACTTTCATGCATTGGAGGAGGACATGGCAACCCACTCCAGTGTTCTTGCCTGGAGAACCCCAGGGACTGCGGGGCCTGGTGGGCTGCCGTCCATGGGGTCACACAGACTCGGACACGACTGAAACGACTTCGCAGCAGCAGCAGCAGCAGCAGTGCATAGATATCAAAAGGGTTTAGAACAGTCAGGTAGGATCACACAAGTCACCGTGAAGCAATACTTCTCCACTTAGCCAAAGCTAACAAAAGATTTCTGTTCTAGGTCAACCTAGAAGAGATCACGGAAGAGGTAAAGAAACTTAAAATCCATTAGCAAAGGCAGTTCAACCTCTCAAGAAACCTTGTGCTAGGCACAACACTCTTTTCTGGGGGTCCACTTTCCCTACAACCTCCTGATCCCATTCTGTACCCATTCCTTTGCTTCTCCCATCCTGAAACTGCCACCTGGAAGAAAGAACGACGTCGTTTTCCTTCAGAAAATGCGATTTCATGCCACATACCTTCTTTTAATACCAAGTCATACATTTCCCTTCAGCAACCAAGAACTGACTTTTATATTGGCATTCGACAGATTGGTGAACATACCTATCAGTGATAGTAGCGCCCCTCCCCTCCCCCGCACGCACGCACGCACGCACGCACGCACACACACACACACACACACACACACCCCAAGATCAGAACCAAACAAAACAAAAAAAATTGCTTTCTTACGTTTCACATGTCAGGATGGTGCCAGACACTCTTATTGGATAGTCAAAAATCTCTTTTGTTTCTGTGTAAAAGGGAGGTCCTTTCAAGGCGTGAATGTTTCAGAACTTTAATTTATTTGGAAATGACCCAGCTCTTCAGTACACTGTCGTCACTTAGTTGAGCACAGGATAGAAACTCGGGTAACCAAAACACCTGGAGAAACGATTGTATGTTCAGTTCAGTTCAGTGGCTCAGTCGTGTCTGACTCTTTGGGACCCCGTGGCCTGCAGGACGCTGGGCTTCCGTGTCCATCACCAACTCCAGGGGCTTGCTCAAACTCATGTCCATCGAATCAGTGATGCCATCCAACCATCTTAGCCTCTGTCGTCCCCTTCTCCTCTGCCTTCAATCAAGACTCTCATAGGCAGATATTTTCGAGTGTAATTAGTGTTCATAGTTTATCTAAAAGCTCATATCACATTTAATTTTTCGTTTTGTTCCTGTTCTTTCGAGGTACTTTCTTGTTGACAAGCTTGTGACAGATAGAACGATATAGCAATTTTTACCTTAGAACAAACCGAGGCACTATGAACATTTTGTGCTTCATGTTGATGACTCTTAGACATGTCTACAGTAGAGGAGCCAAAACAAAACTACTAGATATTTCATATTGACTAGTTCCCAGTTCACGGGACTCTGACATTCCCTGAGGTCAAAGTTTTCTTGTATTGGAAGCAGTTGGGTTTGCAAGGGCTGCCTTGTCTTGAGACCATTGAAATAAGAACTCAGAACTTGAGCACTATTATCAAAAATCACAAGGCTCACACTGACACAGACATCAATCCAGACAGACAAGACAAGACATCTTCCAGTTTTCCGCCTGAGATGGAAAAGATTTCTTTGAGCCGTTTTTTCTGGGGAGTGGGGGGTGGGGCTGGCGGCCAGGCAGGCTTTGGGAAGGAGCTCATGGTTTGGAATTGCATATGAAAAGAACCCGCTTTCCGGGTTCCAAGGAATCAAGTTTCCTTGGAAACCAACTTTGTCCGGTTCTATAGAATATCATGGCCCTCCTAGGTCAGGTCATCTTTCCTTTCCGTAGTCCTCGTTGGATCCCTGAATTCTAGACAGCTTGGATTGCCTCTGTGGGCTGGATGGATTGTCCTCCCGTTTCACCGGGCGGCGGGAGCGAGGTCCCAGAGGCTCTCCTGGAACCGGGCGTGGGGGCGGGGCTCACCGGGAGCCCGTGGTGAAGGTGGGCAGCGCGCCGGGAGCGCGCCCGGGGCGGGGCGAAGCCGGGCGGCGCGGGTCGGGAACCGGGTCGTGGCGGGGATGGGGGGCGGTCCCAGTTGTGCTCCGGGGATCCCCACTGCGGCTGGGAAGGCACCGGGAGCATGGCAGGGGCGGGGCGGCGCGGGGCGGGGGTCGGCTCCTGGCGGGGGTGGGGGAGGGCTTCCCCGTTGTCCTCTCGGGGGTCGCCGTGGCGGCTGGGAACGCCCACTGCGTGCGCTCCTGGGTCCCCAAGGGTCGGCATCCAGTGGGCGCGGCGGAGGGGTGCGGACCACAGGTCAGGGAACTGGGACTGCGTGGAGCAGGGAACCACGTAGTCCGCCCTCTGTTGGCACAACCTGGCGGTCGCAGAAAGGCCTCGCCTTTGGGCTCAAGGCCTTGACCGCTCCACCCCTTTGCTGAAAGGTCAGAGCCGCGCGGTTTTCCCAAGCAGCCTAGTGTCCGCTGCAAGTCCAAGGGCCAGAACCCTGAACTCTGGCCGGCTGGCCCAGCCCTGCTTCTGGCACTTTGGAGGCCAGCGGGCCCTTGACCACCTGCTGGGATGGGAAAGGGAAGGGTCCACGAATTGCACCCTAGAAACTTAGTAGGGTGCATGGGTTTCAAAACCCGGTGGCCGCCCAGGCAGCAAACAAGGGAGGAGGGCACCCTGCTGCCCTTTCATGGCAGCATCTGTGGCTGTCCTGCTGAGGGGGCCTTTCCATGGGGACCGTGTGCAGTACAAGTTTGGTGTTTGGGAACCGAATAATTAGAACGTGTAAAAATTTTAAATGATGTGGTGGTTTGATTCAAACAAAACAAAACAAAACAAAACAAAAAACCAAGCTCCAAGTTTTTTGCAAATTTAGGTCTTAATATTGAAGGCCTGTGTTCCTTCCACTGTGGCATTGTACGAAGAAATGTGCGGGTTTTTTTTTTTTTTTTTTTAATTTGTTTTTTGTTTTTCTTTTTTTTTAGAAAAGATTCCGAAAAATGAGGGAAACAGGAAGCCCAGAGGTGCCCCTGTAGTTTGGCGAAGGCCTTAGGAGGTCACTTGGAAATGCTGCTGGCTGTGAGGGGGGGAGGGGGCAGATGTGCACAGAGCTGTGCAGGCTTGTCCTTTGCATGGATGTTCTTTGTAGAAATCCACCTCGGAGCCATCTCCTGATGTGTAAGAATTTCCCAGACAAACCTTGAGCTAAGCAATGCGTTTTTTCCTTAGGAAATGTTGGTCTTCAGCGATGTTCAAAGCCTGTGTATTTCGGCTAGACTCTGGCTTCAGGTCGGTTCCCCCAAAAGGCTCAGAAGCGACCTGAACCAAACAGTAAGTTTTCCCCCTACCTTGTTCTCCTCATCTACGTTAAGAGTATACTTTAAGAGTATCCTGGCACATACATGTACTGCCTCACCCCTAACCTCAGTCATGTGTTCCAAGAACTTCTGTCCGTTTATTTATTTGTTTTTGGTAACATTGAATTCGTTTTGACTATGCTGGGTCTTTGCTGCTCGCTGGAAGTTGCTAGGACCTCTGGACTGCAGTCTCCCATCTCTTGCTGACCTCTTGTTGACCTCTGCAGAATCCTGGTTGGTGGGAGCTTGTTAGTTCCTTGTTCCTTACCCGGACCTCCTGTGGTAAGTGTTTTCTCTCCTCTGCGGCCTGGTAAGGGTGGGTGGGCATTGGCATCCCAAAGGTGGCTAGAAGTCAATGATTTAGGCAGGCTTGTGAATAGATATGGGAGAAGGCAATGGCACCCCACTCCAGTACTCTTGCCTGGAAAATCTCATGGACGGAAGAGCCTGGTAGGCTGCAGTCCATGGGGTCGCTCAGAGTCGGGCACGACTGAGCGACTTCACTTTCACATTTCACTTTCATGCATTGGAGGAGGACATGGCAACCCACTCCAGTGTTCTTGCCTGGAGAACCCCAGGGACTGCGGGGCCTGGTGGGCTGCCGTCCATGGGGTCACACAGACTCGGACACGACTGAAACGACTTCGCAGCAGCAGCAGCAGCAGCAGCAGCAGTGCATAGATATCAAAAGGGTTTAGAACAGTCAGGTAGGATCACACAAGTCACCGTGAAGCAATACTTCTCCACTTAGCCAAAGCTAACAAAAGATTTCTGTTCTAGGTCAACCTAGAAGAGATCACGGAAGAGGTAAAGAAACTTAAAATCCATTAGCAAAGGCAGTTCAACCTCTCAAGAAACCTTGTGCTAGGCACAACACTCTTTTCTGGGGGTCCACTTTCCCTACAACCTCCTGATCCCATTCTGTACCCATTCCTTTGCTTCTCCCATCCTGAAACTGCCACCTGGAAGAAAGAACGACGTCGTTTTCCTTCAGAAAATGCGATTTCATGCCACATACCTTCTTTTAATACCAAGTCATACATTTCCCTTCAGCAACCAAGAACTGACTTTTATATTGGCATTCGACAGATTGGTGAACATACCTATCAGTGATAGTAGCGCCCCTCCCCTCCCCCGCACGCACGCACGCACGCACGCACACACACACACACACACACACACACCCCAAGATCAGAACCAAACAAAACAAAAAAAATTGCTTTCTTACGTTTCACATGTCAGGATGGTGCCAGACACTCTTATTGGATAGTCAAAAATCTCTTTTGTTTCTGTGTAAAAGGGAGGTCCTTTCAAGGCGTGAATGTTTCAGAACTTTAATTTATTTGGAAATGACCCAGCTCTTCAGTACACTGTCGTCACTTAGTTTAGCACAGGATAGAAACTCGGGTAACCAAAACACCTGGAGAAACGATTGTATGTTCAGTTCAGTTCAGTGGCTCAGTCGTGTCTGACTCTTTGGGACCCCGTGGCCTGCAGGACGCTGGGCTTCCGTGTCCATCACCAACTCCAGGGGCTTGCTCAAACTCATGTCCATCGAATCAGTGATGCCATCCAACCATCTTAGCCTCTGTCGTCCCCTTCTCCTCTGCCTTCAATCAAGACTCTCATAGGCAGATATTTTCGAGTGTAATTAGTGTTCATAGTTTATCTAAAAGCTCATATCACATTTAATTTTTCGTTTTGTTCCTGTTCTTTCGAGGTACTTTCTTGTTGACAAGCTTGTGACAGATAGAACGATATAGCAATTTTTACCTTAGAACAAACCGAGGCACTGTGAACATTTTGTGCTTCATGTTGATGACTCTTAGACATGTCTACAGTAGAGGAGCCAAAACAAAACTACTAGATATTTCATATTGACTAGTTCCCAGTTCACGGGACTCTGACATTCCCTGAGGTCAAAGTTTTCTTGTATTGGAAGCAGTTGGGTTTGCAAGGGCTGCCTTGTCTTGAGACCATTGAAATAAGAACTCAGAACTTGAGCACTATTATCAAAAATCACAAGGCTCACACTGACACAGACATCAATCCAGACAGACAAGACAAGACATCTTCCAGTTTTCCGCCTGAGATGGAAAAGATTTCTTTGAGCCGTTTTTTCTGGGGAGTGGGGGGTGGGGCTGGCGGCCAGGCAGGCTTTGGGAAGGAGCTCATGGTTTGGAATTGCATATGAAAAGAACCCGCTTTCCGGGTTCCAAGGAATCAAGTTTCCTTGGAAACCAACTTTGTCCGGTTCTATAGAATATCATGGCCCTCCTAGGTCAGGTCATCTTTCCTTTCCGTAGTCCTCGTTGGATCCCTGAATTCTAGACAGCTTGGATTGCCTCTGTGGGCTGGATGGATTGTCCTCCCGTTTCACCGGGCGGCGGGAGCGAGGTCCCAGAGGCTCTCCTGGAACCGGGCGTGGGGGCGGGGCTCACCGGGAGCCCGTGGTGAAGGTGGGCAGCGCGCCGGGAGCGCGCCCGGGGCGGGGCGAAGCCGGGCGGCGCGGGTCGGGAACCGGGTCGTGGCGGGGATGGGGGGCGGTCCCAGTTGTGCTCCGGGGATCCCCACTGCGGCTGGGAAGGCACCGGGAGCATGGCAGGGGCGGGGCGGCGCGGGGCGGGGGTCGGCTCCTGGCGGGGGTGGGGGAGGGCTTCCCCGTTGTCCTCTCGGGGGTCGCCGTGGCGGCTGGGAACGCCCACTGCGTGCGCTCCTGGGTCCCCAAGGGTCGGCATCCAGTGGGCGCGGCGGAGGGGTGCGGACCACAGGTCAGGGAACTGGGACTGCGTGGAGCAGGGAACCACGTAGTCCGCCCTCTGTTGGCACAACCTGGCGGTCGCAGAAAGGCCTCGCCTTTGGGCTCAAGGCCTTGACCGCTCCACCCCTTTGCTGAAAGGTCAGAGCCGCGCGGTTTTCCCAAGCAGCCTAGTGTCCGCTGCAAGTCCAAGGGCCAGAACCCTGAACTCTGGCCGGCTGGCCCAGCCCTGCTTCTGGCACTTTGGAGGCCAGCGGGCCCTTGACCACCTGCTGGGATGGGAAAGGGAAGGGTCCACGAATTGCACCCTAGAAACTTAGTAGGGTGCATGGGTTTCAAAACCCGGTGGCCGCCCAGGCAGCAAACAAGGGAGGAGGGCACCCTGCTGCCCTTTCATGGCAGCATCTGTGGCTGTCCTGCTGAGGGGGCCTTTCCATGGGGACCGTGTGCAGTACAAGTTTGGTGTTTGGGAACCGAATAATTAGAACGTGTAAAAATTTTAAATGATGTGGTGGTTTGATTCAAACAAAACAAAACAAAACAAAACAAAAAACCAAGCTCCAAGTTTTTTGCAAATTTAGGTCTTAATATTGAAGGCCTGTGTTCCTTCCACTGTGGCATTGTACGAAGAAATGTGCGGGTTTTTTTTTTTTTTTTTTTTAATTTGTTTTTTGTTTTTCTTTTTTTTTAGAAAAGATTCCGAAAAATGAGGGAAACAGGAAGCCCAGAGGTGCCCCTGTAGTTTGGCGAAGGCCTTAGGAGATCACTTGGAAATGCTGCTGGCTGTGAGGGGGGGAGGGGGCAGATGTGCACAGAGCTGTGCAGGCTTGTCCTTTGCATGGATGTTCTTTGTAGAAATCCACCTCGGAGCCATCTCCTGATGTGTAAGAATTTCCCAGACAAACCTTGAGCTAAGCAATGCGTTTTTTCCTTAGGAAATGTTGGTCTTCAGCGATGTTCAAAGCCTGTGTATTTCGGCTAGACTCTGGCTTCAGGTCGGTTCCCCCAAAAGGCTCAGAAGCGACCTGAACCAAACAGTAAGTTTTCCCCTACCTTGTTCTCCTCATCTACGTTAAGAGTATACTTTAAGAGTATCCTGGCACATACATGTACTGCCTCACCCCTAACCTCAGTCATGTGTTCCAAGAACTTCTGTCCGTTTATTTATTTGTTTTTGGTAACATTGAATTCGTTTTGACTATGCTGGGTCTTTGCTGCTCGCTGGAAGTTGCTAGGACCTCTGGACTGCAGTCTCCCATCTCTTGCTGACCTCTTGTTGACCTCTGCAGAATCCTGGTTGGTGGGAGCTTGTTAGTTCCTTGTTCCTTACCCGGACCTCCTGTGGTAAGTGTTTTCTCTCCTCTGCGGCCTGGTAAGGGTGGGTGGGCATTGGCATCCCAAAGGTGGCTAGAAGTCAATGATTTAGGCAGGCTTGTGAATAGATATGGGAGAAGGCAATGGCACCCCACTCCAGTACTCTTGCCTGGAAAATCTCATGGACGGAAGAGCCTGGTAGGCTGCAGTCCATGGGGTCGCTCAGAGTCGGGCACGACTGAGCGACTTCACTTTCACATTTCACTTTCATGCATTGGAGGAGGACATGGCAACCCACTCCAGTGTTCTTGCCTGGAGAACCCCAGGGACTGCGGGGCCTGGTGGGCTGCCGTCCATGGGGTCACACAGACTCGGACACGACTGAAACGACTTCGCAGCAGCAGCAGCAGCAGCAGCAGTGCATAGATATCAAAAGGGTTGAGAACAGTCAGGTAGGATCACACAAGTCACCGTGAAGCAATACTTCTCCACTTAGCCAAAGCTAACAAAAGATTTCTGTTCTAGGTCAACCTAGAAGAGATCACGGAAGAGGTAAAGAAACTTAAAATCCATTAGCAAAGGCAGTTCAACCTCTCAAGAAACCTTGTGCTAGGCACAACACTCTTTTCTGGGGGTCCCCTTTCCCTACAACCTCCTTATCCCATTCTGTACCCATTCCTTTGCTTCTCCCATCCTGAAACTGCCACCTGGAAGAAAGAACGACGTCGTTTTCCTTCAGAAAATGCGATTTCATGCCACATACCTTCTTTTAATACCAAGTCATACATTTCCCTTCAGCAACCAAGAACTGACTTTTATATTGGCATTCGACAGATTGGTGAACATACCTATCAGTGATAGTAGCGCCCCTCCCCTCCCCCGCACGCACGCACGCACGCACGCACGCACACACACACACACACACACACACCCCCAAGATCAGAACCAAACAAAACAAAAAAAATTGCTTTCTTACGTTTCACATGTCAGGATGGTGCCAGACACTCTTATTGGATAGTCAAAAATCTCTTTTGTTTCTGTGTAAAAGGGAGGTCCTTTCAAGGCGTGAATGTTTCAGAACTTTAATTTATTTGGAAATGACCCAGCTCTTCAGTACACTGTCGTCACTTAGTTTAGCACAGGATAGAAACTCGGGTAACCAAAACACCTGGAGAAACGATTGTATGTTCAGTTCAGTTCAGTGGCTCAGTCGTGTCTGACTCTTTGGGACCCCGTGGCCTGCAGGACGCTGGGCTTCCGTGTCCATCACCAACTCCAGGGGCTTGCTCAAACTCATGTCCATCGAATCAGTGATGCCATCCAACCATCTTAGCCTCTGTCGTCCCCTTCTCCTCTGCCTTCAATCAAGACTCTCATAGGCAGATATTTTCGAGTGTAATTAGTGTTCATAGTTTATCTAAAAGCTCATATCACATTTAATTTTTCGTTTTGTTCCTGTTCTTTCGAGGTACTTTCTTGTTGACAAGCTTGTGACAGATAGAACGATATAGCAATTTTTACCTTAGAACAAACCGAGGCACTGTGAACATTTTGTGCTTCATGTTGATGACTCTTAGACATGTCTACAGTAGAGGAGCCAAAACAAAACTACTAGATATTTCATATTGACTAGTTCCCAGTTCACGGGACTCTGACATTCCCTGAGGTCAAAGTTTTCTTGTATTGGAAGCAGTTGGGTTTGCAAGGGCTGCCTTGTCTTGAGACCATTGAAATAAGAACTCAGAACTTGAGCACTATTATCAAAAATCACAAGGCTCACACTGACACAGACATCAATCCAGACAGACAAGACAAGACATCTTCCAGTTTTCCGCCTGAGATGGAAAAGATTTCTTTGAGCCGTTTTTTCTGGGGAGTGGGGGGTGGGGCTGGCGGCCAGGCAGGCTTTGGGAAGGAGCTCATGGTTTGGAATTGCATATGAAAAGAACCCGCTTTCCGGGTTCCAAGGAATCAAGTTTCCTTGGAAACCAACTTTGTCCGGTTCTATAGAATATCATGGCCCTCCTAGGTCAGGTCATCTTTCCTTTCCGTAGTCCTCGTTGGATCCCTGAATTCTAGACAGCTTGGATTGCCTCTGTGGGCTGGATGGATTGTCCTCCCGTTTCACCGGGCGGCGGGAGCGAGGTCCCAGAGGCTCTCCTGGAACCGGGCGTGGGGGCGGGGCTCACCGGGAGCCCGTGGTGAAGGTGGGCAGCGCGCCGGGAGCGCGCCCGGGGCGGGGCGAAGCCGGGCGGCGCGGGTCGGGAACCGGGTCGTGGCGGGGATGGGGGGCGGTCCCAGTTGTGCTCCGGGGATCCCCACTGCGGCTGGGAAGGCACCGGGAGCATGGCAGGGGCGGGGCGGCGCGGGGCGGGGGTCGGCTCCTGGCGGGGGTGGGGGAGGGCTTCCCCGTTGTCCTCTCGGGGGTCGCCGTGGCGGCTGGGAACGCCCACTGCGTGCGCTCCTGGGTCCCCAAGGGTCGGCATCCAGTGGGCGCGGCGGAGGGGTGCGGACCACAGGTCAGGGAACTGGGACTGCGTGGAGCAGGGAACCACGTAGTCCGCCCTCTGTTGGCACAACCTGGCGGTCGCAGAAAGGCCTCGCCTTTGGGCTCAAGGCCTTGACCGCTCCACCCCTTTGCTGAAAGGTCAGAGCCGCGCGGTTTTCCCAAGCAGCCTAGTGTCCGCTGCAAGTCCAAGGGCCAGAACCCTGAACTCTGGCCGGCTGGCCCAGCCCTGCTTCTGGCACTTTGGAGGCCAGCGGGCCCTTGACCACCTGCCGGGATGGGAAAGGGAAGGGTTCACGAATTGCACCCTAGAAACTTAGTAGGGTGCATGGGTTTCAAAACCCGGTGGCCGCCCAGGCAGCAAACAAGGGAGGAGGGCACCCTGCTGCCCTTTCATGGCAGCATCTGTGGCTGTCCTGCTGAGGGGGCCTTTCCATGGGGACCGTGTGCAGTACAAGTTTGGTGTTTGGGAACCGAATAATTAGAACGTGTAAAAATTTTCAATGATGTGGTGGTTTGATTCAAACAAAACAAAACAAAACAAAACAAAACAAAAAACCAAGCTCCAAGTTTTTTGCAAATTTAGGTCTTAATATTGAAGGCCTGTGTTCCTTCCACTGTGGCATTGTACGAAGAAATGTGCGGGTTTTTTTTTTTTTTTTTTTTAATTTGTTTTTTGTTTTTCTTTTTTTTTAGAAAAGATTCCGAAAAATGAGGGAAACAGGAAGCCCAGAGGTGCCCCTGTAGTTTGGCGAAGGCCTTAGGAGATCACTTGGAAATGCTGCTGGCTGTGAGGGGGGGAGGGGGCAGATGTGCACAGAGCTGTGCAGGCTTGTCCTTTGCATGGATGTTCTTTGTAGAAATCCACCTCGGAGCCATCTCCTGATGTGTAAGAATTTCCCAGACAAACCTTGAGCTAAGCAATGCGTTTTTTCCTTAGGAAATGTTGGTCTTCAGCGATGTTCAAAGCCTGTGTATTTCGGCTAGACTCTGGCTTCAGGTCGGTTCCCCCAAAAGGCTCAGAAGCGACCTGAACCAAACAGTAAGTTTTCCCCCTACCTTGTTCTCCTCATCTACGTTAAGAGTATACTTTAAGAGTATCCTGGCACATACATGTACTGCCTCACCCCTAACCTCAGTCATGTGTTCCAAGAACTTCTGTCCGTTTATTTATTTGTTTTTGGTAACATTGAATTCGTTTTGACTATGCTGGGTCTTTGCTGCTCGCTGGAAGTTGCTAGGACCTCTGGACTGCAGTCTCCCATCTCTTGCTGACCTCTTGTTGACCTCTGCAGAATCCTGGTTGGTGGGAGCTTGTTAGTTCCTTGTTCCTTACCCGGACCTCCTGTGGTAAGTGTTTTCTCTCCTCTGCGGCCTGGTAAGGGTGGGTGGGCATTGGCATCCCAAAGGTGGCTAGAAGTCAATGATTTAGGCAGGCTTGTGAATAGATATGGGAGAAGGCAATGGCACCCCACTCCAGTACTCTTGCCTGGAAAATCTCCTGGACGGAAGAGCCTGGTAGGCTGCAGTCCATGGGGTCGCTCAGAGTCGGGCACGACTGAGCGACTTCACTTTCACATTTCACTTTCATGCATTGGAGGAGGACATGGCAACCCACTCCAGTGTTCTTGCCTGGAGAACCCCAGGGACTGCGGGGCCTGGTGGGCTGCCGTCCATGGGGTCACACAGACTCGGACACGACTGAAACGACTTCGCAGCAGCAGCAGCAGCAGTGCATAGATATCAAAAGGGTTGAGAACAGTCGGGTAGGATCACACAAGTCACCGTGAAGCAATACTTCTCCACTTAGCCAAAGCTAACAAAAGATTTCTGTTCTAGGTCAACCTAGAAGAGATCACGGAAGAGGTAAAGAAACTTAAAATCCATTAGCAAAGGCAGTTCAACCTCTCAAGAAACCTTGTGCTAGGCACAACACTCTTTTCTGGGGGTCCACTTTCCCTACAACCTCCTTATCCCATTCTGTACCCATTCCTTTGCTTCTCCCATCCTGAAACTGCCACCTGGAAGAAAGAACGACGTCGTTTTCCTTCAGAAAATGCGATTTCATGCCACATACCTTCTTTTAATACCAAGTCATACATTTCCCTTCAGCAACCAAGAACTGACTTTTATATTGGCATTCGACAGATTGGTGAACATACCTATCAGTGATAGTAGCGCCCCTCCCCTCCCCCGCACGCACGCACGCACGCACGCACGCACACACACACACACACACACACACACCCCAAGATCAGAACCAAACAAAACAAAAAAAATTGCTTTCTTACGTTTCACATGTCAGGATGGTGCCAGACACTCTTATTGGATAGTCAAAAATCTCTTTTGTTTCTGTGTAAAAGGGAGGTCCTTTCAAGGCGTGAATGTTTCAGAACTTTAATTTATTTGGAAATGACCCAGCTCTTCAGTACACTGTCGTCACTTAGTTTAGCACAGGATAGAAACTCGGGTAACCAAAACACCTGGAGAAACGATTGTATGTTCAGTTCAGTTCAGTGGCTCAGTCGTGTCTGACTCTTTGGGACCCCGTGGCCTGCAGGACGCTGGGCTTCCGTGTCCATCACCAACTCCAGGGGCTTGCTCAAACTCATGTCCATCGAATCAGTGATGCCATCCAACCATCTTAGCCTCTGTCGTCCCCTTCTCCTCTGCCTTCAATCAAGACTCTCATAGGCAGATATTTTCGAGTGTAATTAGTGTTCATAGTTTATCTAAAAGCTCATATCACATTTAATTTTTCGTTTTGTTCCTGTTCTTTCGAGGTACTTTCTTGTTGACAAGCTTGTGACAGATAGAACGATATAGCAATTTTTACCTTAGAACAAACCGAGGCACTGTGAACATTTTGTGCTTCATGTTGATGACTCTTAGACATGTCTACAGTAGAGGAGCCAAAACAAAACTACTAGATATTTCATATTGACTAGTTCCCAGTTCACGGGACTCTGACATTCCCTGAGGTCAAAGTTTTCTTGTATTGGAAGCAGTTGGGTTTGCAAGGGCTGCCTTGTCTTGAGACCATTGAAATAAGAACTCAGAACTTGAGCACTATTATCAAAAATCACAAGGCTCACACTGACACAGACATCAATCCAGACAGACAAGACAAGACATCTTCCAGTTTTCCGCCTGAGATGGAAAAGATTTCTTTGAGCCGTTTTTTCTGGGGAGTGGGGGGTGGGGCTGGCGGCCAGGCAGGCTTTGGGAAGGAGCTCATGGTTTGGAATTGCATATGAAAAGAACCCGCTTTCCGGGTTCCAAGGAATCAAGTTTCCTTGGAAACCAACTTTGTCCGGTTCTATAGAATATCATGGCCCTCCTAGGTCAGGTCATCTTTCCTTTCCGTAGTCCTCGTTGGATCCCTGAATTCTAGACAGCTTGGATTGCCTCTGTGGGCTGGATGGATTGTCCTCCCGTTTCACCGGGCGGCGGGAGCGAGGTCCCAGAGGCTCTCCTGGAACCGGGCGTGGGGGCGGGGCTCACCGGGAGCCCGTGGTGAAGGTGGGCGGCGCGCCGGGAGCGCGCCCGGGGCGGGGCGAACACGGGGGTCGCGGGTCGGGTATCGGGTCCTGGCGGGGATGTGGGCGGGTGGGGTTTGGGTATTTCCCAGTTTTTCTCTCATGATTGCCTTTATGGCTGGGAACGCCCATTTCGTTTCCCTGCAGGAGGCTCGCTTACCCTGTCTCCCGTGAACTGCATTTCCCAACCTGGGCGAAAAGCGGTTCCTGGAGATCTTTCCTCAGGGGCTGTTTCCCCGGAGCGGGTGCGAACCTCGGGGACCCAACTCACACGGGAAGACAAAACATGGACAAGTCTATGCTCTGCAGCTGAATTCTAGTGAACCTCATCTCTCAGGAACATTCTTGGTTCCTATAGAGACTCCTCTGTGTGTGAAGCTGCGTACCCAACATAGGGGCCCAGAGAGCCTGATTCTCTCTGTGCAGCTTTGGAGCTGTCGTTCAGAAAACAGCTTGAGAATCCATACAATGCTCTCCCTTACCGCTGAGAGCGTTCTCATTGCGGTAGCCCTTGGCATTTTGTAGAAATCCGCACCCAAACCCTTCTCCAAGTAGGCCCTTGTCCTAATTTGAATGGAAAGGCAATAGCTGAGCTGAGGCCGATAAGGTGCCACTCAAGTCTGAAATGATCCCAAAGCCTACTCCTTCATGGAAAATAACGCTAGAATCTAGGAATGTCTTTGTAAGGCTGGCAAAGGGCAGTCAGGTACCTCCAACCTACCTCTGGAATTTCCGTCTTTTGAGCAGATCTGGACGTCTTCTTTTGGAGAAGCTAACACATTCCTTCCAAATAGAGGCTTTCAAACACAGGCCGGTTGACTGCCTCTACTTGCCCTAAGGAGGCTTGCTTGTTCCGCTTTCTTCGAACTCCGCTTCCCGCCTGGGGGAAAAGCGGTTCTTGGAGATCTTTTTTCAGGGGCTATTTCAACGGAGCTGGGGCCGAGCCCGGAGATCCACACGCAGAGGGGAAGGCAAAACCACATGGACAGGTCTTTGCTTTGTAGGAGAGCTCTAGTGAACCTCAGTCTGTGAGGAAAGTCTTGGCTTCTACTGGATACCTCTGTGTGTGAAGCTGCGTACCGAACATGGGGGCACAGAGAGCCTGAATCTCTCTGTGCAGTTTTGACACTGTCGTTCAGAAAACAGCTGGAGAATCCATACAATGATCTTCCTTACCACTGAGAGAGTTCTCATTGCTGTAGCCCTTGGCAGTTTGTAGAAACCCACACCCAAACCCTTCTCCAAGTAGGCCTGGGTCCTAGTTCGGAGGAACATGCAATGGCTGAGCTTGGGCTAGTAAGGCACCACTCTGGTGTCACACACTCTGGCAGCCTGCTCCTCCAGGGACAGTAAGGCCTCTTCTTCCCTGCAGGAGGCCCGCTTGCCTTCCCTCCTGTGAACTTCATTTCCCAGCCTGGACGAAAATCAGTTCCTGGAGACCTTTTGGCAGGGGCTGTTTCCCCGGAGCTGGATCGGACCTCGGGGACCCAACTCACAGGGGAAGGCAAAACGGCATGTACAGGTCTATGCTCTGTAGGAGAGCTCTAGTGAACCTCATCTCTCAGGAATATTCTTGGCTCCTATAGAGACACCCCTGTGTGTGAAGGTACACAACCCAACCTACGGGCACAGGGAGCCTGATTCTCTCCGTGGGGTGCTGATACTTTGTGGCAAAGCACCTGCTTCAGAATCCACCCACAGAGGCTTTCCATGCCTTGACACAGGTCTCATTGCTGTAGCCCTTGGCAGTTTGGAAAGAAGAAGACCCTTACCCTACATAAAGTAGGCCCTCGTCCTAGTTTCAGTGGGAAGGCAATAGCTGAGCTGAGGTCGGTAAGGCGCCAGTCAAGTCTCACATATTCCGGAAGCCTACTCCTTCATGGAAAATAACGCTAGAATCTAGGAATGTCTTTGCAAGGTTGGCCAAGGGCAGTCAGCACCCTGCACACTGCCTCTGGAATTACCGACTTCTGAGCAGATCTGGAGGTCTCCTTTAGGAGAAGCTAACCCATTCCTTGCAAACAGAGGCTTACAAACACAGGCCGGTTGGCTGCCTCTTCTTGCCCGAAGGAGGCTTGCTTGTCCTGCCGCCTGCGAACTCCATTTCCCAGCCTGGGGGATATGTGGTTCTTGGAGATCTTTGCTCAGGGGCTGTTTCCAAGGAGCTGGGGCCGAGCCCGGAGACCCAAACACACAGGGAAAGGAAAACAACATGGACAAGTCTTTGCTCTCTAGGAGAGCTCTAGTGAACCTCACTCTGTCAGGAAACTTCTTGATTCCTACGGAGACACCCCTGTGATGAAGCTGTGTACCAAACATAGGGGCACAGAGAGCCTGATTCTCTCTGTGAAGTTTTGAACCTGTCCTTGAAACAGCAGCTTGAGAATCCATACAATGCTCTTCCTTACCTGTGACAGAGGTCTCATAGCTGTAGCCCTCGGCATATTTAGAAATCCGCACCCAAACCCTTCTCCAAATAGTCCCGGGTCCTAGTTCGGATTAACATGAAATGGCGGAGCTGAGGCCACTAAGGCACAAGGCAGGTTTCACACACTCTGGCAGCCTGCTCGTCCAGGGACAGTAAGGCCTCTTTTTCCCTGCAGGAGGTTCGCTTGCCTTCCGACTGTGAACTGCTTTTGCCAACCTGGGCGAAAAGCGGTTCCTGGAGATCTTTTCTCAGGGGCTGTTGCCCCGGAGCTGGGTCGGACTAAGGGGACCCAACTCACAGGGGGAGGGAAAACCACATGGACAGGTCTTTGCTCTGTAGCAGAGCTCTAGTGAACCTCATCTCTCAGGAACATTCTTGGTTCCTATAGGGACACCCCTGTGTGTGAAGCTACACACCCAACATAGGGGCACAGGGAGCCTGATTCTCTCTGTCGGGTGCTGATGCTTTGTGGCAAAGCACCTGCTTGAGAATCCATCCGATTATGCTTCCCTCGCCTTGACAGAGGCCTTATTTCTGTAGTCCTTGGCAGTCTGGAAAGAAGCAGACCCTTACCCTTCACCAAGTAAGCCCTTGTCCTAGTTTTAATGGAAAGGCAATAGCTGAGCTGAGGTCCGTAAGTCGCCACTCAAGTCTGACATATTCTCGAAGCCTGCTGCTTCATGGAAAATAACGCTAGAATCTAGGAATGTCTTTGCAATGCTGGCAAAGGGCAGTCAGGAACCTCCAACCTGCCTCTGGAATTTCCATCTTTTGAGCAGATCTGGACGTCTGCCGGGGACCAGTCCCGGCTGATCCAGGGAATTCGAAGCGGGGACGGCGTCGGCGAAGATCAGGAAACAATTGCTTAATTAAACATTAATTAAGGATATAAAGAGTAATAGAATGAGGATAGCTCAGTAGGAAAATTCAGTGGAGAAAAGAGGCTGAAATAAGGATAGCTCAGTGAGGAAATTCAGTGGAGAAAAGAGGCTGAATAATTCAGCCAGAAGGTAAGAGAAAGAACGACATGGTGAGACCAAGTTTCGGTGAACAAGG
Organism: Bos indicus; assembly: GCF_029378745.1. Taxonomy (NCBI): domain Eukaryota; kingdom Metazoa; phylum Chordata; class Mammalia; order Artiodactyla; family Bovidae; genus Bos; species Bos indicus. The sequence continues at coordinate 566,152 of NW_027223723.1, forward strand.
CCCGCACTTTATTTTCCAAAGTAGTTTTTATACCTTAAGTTATGCATAGAGGATAATGGGGGAAGGGGTAGAGTCATGCAGTAAGCCAGGCTTTCTTCCTGCAAACATATCATATGCAAAAGTTTAGGTGATTTGCATCATCTTCTGGCCCGGAGGCCTTTTTCTCTAAAGGTGATAATTCTCAAGTCAGGCGCCAGCCTCCAAAAAGCATTAGATAAAGTTGCATTCCTACAGAGCAAAGGTGTGGTGGGCTATAACAAGAAAAAGAATTAACTCAAGGGTCCCAGGTTACAAACATTAAAGCTACTACTTACACCAACTATATTAATCAATACACTGCCAGGGACACAGCAGGTAAGGGATATGGAAACTTAGCAGCAAACATTGGCCCAACAAGTGAAAATCCCTTCACCAATACAATTTCTAATCAATCTTTTAACTACTCAAAAGAATCTGTGTTTAGACAGTTTAGAACATCTCCTGCCTCTCACAGTTGGGAGGCTCTGAACAATCACATGTGGCCGGAAAAACCTATTCAGGCAGGCTAGAGGATTTCCAAAGGAGTTTGTAGGTTAAACACTGTCACACCCAGGAATTATTAACTGGAGCTGTAAGCTAACTCTTTTTTCAGAGAGGTCGTGGGGGACAGCCCCCCGTAAAGTCAGAGGTGTAGGTGAAAGCACAAAGCAGAAAGTAGGCAGACTCTGGTTTTGGGGGTAGATTGCTCGAGAATTTCCAGGGAGACTCCTGAGGCTTGATCCCGCCTTTGCGTATGCCAAGCCTCCTTCCTCATGACCTTTGCCAGAGGCGGAGCTCGCTCCCCACATCTCCCCCTTTTTTATTTCTTAAAACAGCCAGAGTCAGCTCAGTCTCGAGCTTTTGAATGCTCTGCCGAAGAATCCTGACAATACAAGGAAGAATGATTATGAGAAGCAAAATTAGAACTAAAGATATTAGACAGAATGTTTTTTCCAGAAGTAAAGTTAGAGAAGGTGTGAAGTAAGTCATTAGCTGCTCCAGCGGTGGTAAAATCCAGTCGACAGTGTTCCAGGGCCTGTATTTGATTATGAAGTTTCCCTAAGCCAATGTCAGAGCTGTTCCAAACACCTGAAATATGATTTGTAATTTTTTTCATTTATAATCTGTCTCGTTTACCTTTAAAGATGTCACGCATATCCACCAGTAATCAGCGTGGCAAGACAGAGCCATTTTCACTTTTAAAGCCTGTAACTCAGTCCCAATATGCATTATTGCCTCTTTTAAGGCCTCTACTCTCATCTCCAATTTTCTATCTATAACTTTCTGTGTTGCTAGAGTTAAAGAAACATTTTTAGACATGGTATCAACATATTGGGCAGTATGCACTTGTTGAGTCAATGATATTGCTGCCACAGTAACAGAAGCAATTGCTGCTATTAAAGCTGATATTCCTAAAATAAGTAAGCCCACAGATCGTCGTGATCACATTAAATCTTGTAGTTGTTGTAACCCAGCAAGACTATAGTTAACATATCAATAAGTGGTTACATCATAAGATAAGGTGGACGTTGTAACACTACAAAGGAGCAAACATTATATTGAGGGTTTAAACAAGATGAGAGCATGCATTGTTCACAAGTCACTACATTGGGTCCACCAGTGAAAGTCACATGTACATTAAGTTTTCCAGAATCATTGGTAAAGAGAAAAACATAAGGAGAGGGTAGACAAGCCAAAGCAGAATAAGTAGAATTATTTTCTGGTTGGAGTTCGCACTGCAGCAGCCCCGTCAGTCTTGCCGGGATCTCGATGTTTATCTTGCCTCCCCTTCCGGCGGGCTCCTCTTTTGTGATCGAAGCAATGGGGGAACTGGATGTCTGGGGGTCTGCAACATGGCGAATCAACCTGTCTTGGATCTAAATTGGAGAATCTGCATCCTGTGGAAAAATACAAGCACATCCTCGACCGCTAGTTAATACGGGGTCAGGACCCTTCCATTGTCCTGAGAGAAGGTCCTTCCATTTGACTAACGGTTTTGCATTTAATTGCTCCAGGCACCAATGACGAAGCATTGCAGTAGTTCCAGCCAGATCAGTATTTAGAATATTTATTACGAAAAGAGCATGTTGCAAGATTTGATGGGGACAGCTATACTTAAACTCCCCTTCTTTTAGTTTTTGAATTTGTATTTTTAATGTTTGATGTGCTCTTTCCACAATGGCTTGTCCCTGGGGATTATAAGGGATGCCTGTATTATGTTTAATTTGAAACTTTATACAAAATTCCTGAAAAGACTTAGAAGTATAAGCAGGAGCATTGTCAGTTTTCAAAGCTTTTGGTAGGCCCAAATATGAAAAACAAGTAAAGAGATGTTGTATTACATCTTTAATTGCTTCCCCTGTACGAGCAGTTGCAATAATAACATGAGAAAAGGTGTCTACAGTTAAAGAACAAAGGAGTTTTCCAAATGAAGAGACATGAGTTACATCCATTTGCAGAGTACGTTGGGTTTGAGACCGCGAGGATTAACTCCCATAGGTAGACTATTATAAACAGTGGGGCAATATAAGCAAGAACGCACAATTTCTCGAGCAGTCTCTCTGGGAATGTGGAATTGATATCTTAAAGCAGTAGCGTATTGATGATGAAGTGAGTGAGAGGCTCTGGCCTCCTCAATCACAGTAGCCACTGTATTTCTGGTTAACAAGTTAGCCAAATCATTAAAGGCATTTTAAGGGCAGGGCAATCTGGAATGAGCCCAAATGTGTCCAATGAAAAATACTTTATTTCTTTTCCAAATTTAGTTAACAAATTAAATATGGTAGTTTTATTTTCAGGCAAAACCGCAGTTTCAATGTGTGGAAACAACCTGACAATATACTGAGAATCAGAATAAAGGTTAAATTCCTCATCTGCAAACATAGCAAAAGCCTCTATGACTGCTGTTATTTCAGCTCTTTGAGCTGAAGTTTCCCGTGTTTCTAAAACCTTTTGGTGATTTTTAGTAACTATGGAGGCTTTACCATTTGCTGACCCGTCAGTAAAGGCTATCTGAGCATTTGGAATGGAGATTGTTTACATCTGACAGGAAAAATAACTGGATGTCTGGATATAAAATTCAGCAAAACATGTGAGGGTAAATGATGCAAAATTTTGACCAAAATAGTTTCCTGTAGCAATCTGCCAATTTTTATCGAACATTAGAAGAGCAACAAGTTGTTCCTTATTATATGGAATTACAATTTCTGATGGCTCTTTACCAAATAATCCAATGTTCCGCTTTTTTCCTTTAATATCAAAGTAGCTATCAATCCTGGATAAGAAGCCACTACTTTTTTAGTTTGAGCGGGAAGATGGACCCACTCTAGGGGGGCCGTTTTGCCAATTTTTTGTCTGGTTACCCCAGTTACACCTATGGGGGTTTTATGGCAAAGGAATTATCAAGCAGTTGTCAATTTAATTTTTAAAATTTACATTTTAACAATATAAATTTAGAGATATGTTAATTTAGGTCTAATGTTTAGTTTAGGTCTCTATAAATTTAAATAATAAATGTATAACCTCCTTATCTCATTTTGATATACAGATATACCTAAATGCAAAATGTATTTATATATGGCAACAAGTATAGACTTATTGACATAATATACTTGAATTAATCTTTATAATTAATGTTAATTAATATATATTACAGCAATACAACATGTAGACAGCTAATACCAACCAACACAAACCAATGTACTGTAATAATACATGTCACACATATATAATTATACAGTATACAGGACATATATCATCACAGCACATCAATCTATACCAATTAATATCAGCCACACACATTATATTACTGCAATATACATTTAATTATACAGTATATATATAATATGCATATATAGTATACATACTAATTTATATACAAATTAATTAAGTATAGATCTATAAATAGAATTAGGTATACCTTTATTATATTTTATTTATACCCATATCTAATTAGGCAAACTGTAATTAGGCAAATATATTTATATTATGTATTTATAACAATATATAAAGTATTGTTAATTGTACCTCCTGTTGATAACTAAGAAATTGAGAAAACCCTTCTCTGAGTATCTCCTATTTGAGACAGCACGTCCCTCCCCCACAGGGTAAAGTGGAGCATAGGAACTACATACGGTTGGAAAGTTCCACAGGTATCCTCAAACTGCCAATCTAACATTTTTGAACTTTTAACGACTGTCAGGGCTTGAGGGCAAATGAAACAAAATTTGACCCCTGAAATCTATCAGGGCAACTTGCCAATGACTATATTGTAAAAGACTTGTAGTTGATCCTTATTGAATGGAATTATTATATTTGCTACTTCTTTTCTAAAAAGTTCCACACTTCTTTTTTCCTCCTTTTATAATTAATTGTGCCACCAAGCTGGGATAAGATAAAACTATTTTTCTTGGGATCACTGGTAGATGGAACCAATGGGCCTTTTTGTCACAATCACCCTGTAGGTGTATGTTTTATGGCAAGAATAATTTAATCTCATCTTTTGGTAGTATTAATCCTAATTAACTGATCATTTAAAGTCTCATACACTTCAACAAGAGCTAACTCTGTCTCATTAGTTAACTTTCTCTTAGAACTGGAATTAGGATCAATTTTTAAGCAATCAAATAAAGGCTTTAAATCTGCAGTAGTCAGTTTTAAATGAGGGCGTATCCAATTAATGTCTCCTAATAATTTTTGGAAATCATTTAAAGTTAGTAAACAATCTCTCCACAGCTTCAAAGGGGCATCATCAGTTTTTAAAACTTTTGGCAGACCTAAATATGAGAAGCAAGTAAAGAGGTGTTGCACAACATGTTTATAAGCTTCTCCAGTTATCGTTGTGTAAACGATTTTGTAAAATCTGGTCTATAGCCTTTTAGATGACAAGCAACCATCTAATCTTTGCTTGAATACTTCCAGCAACGGGGAACTCACTATTCTTCAAGGTTTTAAACTCTCCCTCACCTTTTTCTCTACAGCATTCCCACCCCGCATACCAGTTTCTCTAATCTCAACTCATTTTCAGTAGTATGTGTTGGCCAGGAGCTGGGTCAGTCTTTCCCAGCAATGTTAAGAGACGTCTGTTCCTGTGTCTAATAGCCCTGACATTTTATTTTCTTGAATTAAAAGATCTTTTAAAGGCCTTGGAGCTGTAATTTCCTGCACCCAAAAGGCTGGATCACTAGATCTAAACGCTCTGTGGCTCTTAGCTTGAGAAGTCAAGTTTTTTCCTGCCTGATAAGGTAAAAGCAAAAACTGTGTTATTCTTTGACCTTTATTAATTTGCACAGTTTTGGTAAGCGGCGAGATGAAAACTATAATTTCTCCAATATAATCAGAATCTACCACACCATATACCACCGAAATTTCTTGAAAAGAAAGCGAGCTACACCCTAGCACAAGTCCTACAATGCCCTCAGACAGGGGGCCAGCCACTCCCCTTGGAATCGGAGCAGCCGGCATATCAGGGGTTAATATTGTTGCTAAATCCCTTTACCGTCTGCTTTTTTCTTAGCCTGGGTGAGACCCCCCCTGAGGGGGTTTTCTCCAAGGAGCACTGCATATTGTGCACGAAGTCTGTTTTAAAATCTCCACTGTTCAAAAAACTTTTTATCTTCCTCAGGCTTAGGCAACACTTTGAGAAACTTTGGGGGCAAAGTGGGGAACTCTTGGGCCCTGGAAGGCGCAAACGGAGGCGGCAGCAATGGCCTTAAATCAGAAAGTGGTCGTTAAGTTTTTTTTTTTTTTTTTTTTTAAGGTTTGCGCAGGGGGGGTGGGGGGAGGGGGAGCTCGCCAGGGCACCTGGTCACAGCGTCTCTTACAGTCTCTCTCTTCCTCTCTTCCTGCTTTTCTCACTTTTTTCTCCCCCTTCATTTTTCGCTACCCTTCTCTTTCCTTCGTTTCTTTCCCTTTACCCTCTTTCTCTCTTTTTCTTCCCTCCTCCCTCTCTTTCCCTCTGTATCTCTTTTTCTAACTTCCTCTCTTCCTTTCTCAATCTTGCTGCATTCCCTGATTCCTTCCTTCTCTGTTCCTCTCTCCTTTTCACTCTTTAGCTTTTTCTCTATCTTTAGATCTTTCTCTATTTTTTCTTTTTTTTTTTTTTTTACTTTTTTTCTTTTCTCTCTTTTTATTTATTTATTTTTTTGCTTGGGTGAGGCCCCCCTGAGGGGGTTTTCTTCAAGGAGCAGGCTCTGTATATTGTGTATTTTTTAAAAGCTCCTTTGTTTAAAAGAAGTCTTTTTTATCTTTTTCAGCTTTAGGCAATGTTCTGGGAGACTTTGGATGTAAACTGGGGAATTCTTAGGCCCTGGGAGGTGCAAGCGGAGGTGGAGTAGTCACCTTAAATCAGAAATTGTTGGATAAATTTTTAAAGGTTTGTGTAGAGGGGGAGGGGGCTCGTCAGGGCGCCCGGCCGCAGCATCCTGTAAGCCCTCTCCTTCCTCCGGAGGTAGAGCACAGTCTCCCTCCTTTCATTCGTCAATGGCAGAAAATATCTGCGCAGAAGGTGGAGACCCACTACCATCCACCGCTATAGCCTCTCCCATAGGCTATCCCACAGCCTCATGATGAGGGTCCAGAACATTTTTAATCATATTTATAGGATAAGTTTTTAGTTGTTTTTTACCTTCACCCAAGTATCTAAATTAACAGTAGCCTCTTTAACAGTTTCAAGATTACTTGTATAAAGAGTTGCCATTCTTAGTTTCAGTGTTACCCATGTCAGAAAATTAAGTATAATAGAAGATAAAGCTTTTAGCTTTTAAAAGATCAGGCTTTTCTTTGGCCTTTTAACTCTAGAAACCGGGTTTTCTCTCAAACCCCTTTGACACTTTCAATAAAAACCGGGTTTTCTCTCAAACCCTTTAACACTTCCCACCACTACTCGCCCTGTCTGTCCTACAGGGGGGTCCGCGGCACCCTGGGTGGGGGACTATCCATCCCGTAAATTGAACACTTTCTCAACACTTTTTCAATTCAACACTTTCTCAACACTTTTTCTGAGGTACCTACCTTCGAATCAGCCTGTTCGGGCGCCACTTGCCGGGGACCAGCCCCGGCTGATCCAGGGAATTCGAAGCGGGGACGGCGTCGGCGAAGATCAGGAAACAATTGCTTAATTAAACGTTAATTAAGGATATAAAGAGTAATAGAATGAGGATAGCTCAGTAGGAAAATTCAGTGGAGAAGAGAGGCTGAAATAAGGATAGCTCAGTGAGGAAATTCAGTGTAGAAAAGAGGCTGAATAATTCAGCCAGAAGGTAAGAGAAAGAACGACATGGTGAGACCAAGTTTCGGTGAACAAGGCCCGCACTTTATTTTCCAAAGTAGTTTTTATACCTTAAGTTATGCATAGAGGATAATGGGGGAAGGGGTAGAGTCATGCAGTAAGCCAGGCTTTCTTCCTGCAAACATATCATATGCAAAAGCTTAGGTGATTTGCATCATCTTCTGGCCCGGAGGCCTTTTTCTCTAAAGGTGATTATTCTCAAGTCAGGCGCCAGCCTCCAAAAAGCATTAGATAAAGTTGCATTCCTACAGAGCAAAGGTGTGGTGGGCTATAACAAGAAAAAGAATTAACTCAAGGGTCCCAGGTTACAAACATTAAAGCTACTACTTACACCAACTATATTAATCAATACACTGCCAGGGACACAGCAGGTAAGGGATATGGAAACTTAGCAGCAAACATTGGCCCAACAAGTGAAAATCCCTTCACCAATACAATTTCTAATCAATCTTTTAACTACTCAAAAGAATCTGTGTTTAGACAGTTTAGAACATCTCCTGCCTCTCACAGTTGGGAGGCTCTGAACAATCACATGTGGCCGGAAAAACCTATTCAGGCAGGCTAGAGGATTTCCAAAGGAGTTTGTAGGTTAAACACTGTCACACCCAGGAATTATTAACTGGAGCTGTAAGCTAACTCTTTTTTCAGAGAGGTCGTGGGGGACAGCCCCCCGTAAAGTCAGAGGTGTAGGTGAAAGCACAAAGCAGAAAGTAGGCAGACTCTGGTTTTGGGGGTAGATTGCTCAAGAATTTCCAGGGAGACTCCTGAAGCTTGATCCCGCCTTTGCGTGTGCCAAGCCTCCTTCCTCATGACCTTTGCCAGAGGCGGAGCTCGCTCCCCGCAGACCTCTTCTTTTGGAGAAGCTAACCCGTTCCTTCCAAATAGAGGCTTCCAAACACAGGCCGGTTGGCTGCCTCTACTTGCCCTGAGCAGGCTTGCTTGTTCCGCTTTCTGCGAACTCCACTTCCCGCCTGGGGGAAAAGCGGTTCTGGGAGATCTTTTCTCAGGGGCTGTTTCCACGGAGCTGGGGCCGAGCCCGGAGACCCAAACGCACAGGAAAAGGAAAACAACATGGACAAGTCTTTGCTCTCTAGGAGAGCTCTAGTGAACCTCACTCTGTCAGGAAACTTCTTGATTCCTACGGAGACACCCCTGTGTGTGAAGCTGCGTACCCAACATGAAGGCACAGAGAGCCTGATTCTCTCTGTGCAGTTTTGAACCTGTCGTTCAGAAAACAGCTTGAGCATCCATACAAAGCTCTTCCTTACCTGTGACAGAGATCTCATTACTGTAGCCCTTGGCAGTTTGTAGAAATCCACACCCAAACCCTTCTCCAAATAGTCCTCGGTCCTCGTTAGGATGAACATGCAATGGCAGAGCTGAGGCCACTAAGGCACAAGGCAGGTCTCACACACTCTGGCAGCCTGCTCCTCAAGGCAGAGTAAGGCCTCTTTTTTCCTGTAGGAGGCTGGCTTGCCTTACTTCCTGTGCACAGCGTTTTCCAGCCTGGGCGAAAAGCGGTTCCTGGAGAACTTTTCTCGGTCTCTTGCCCCGGAGCTGGGTCGGACCTCGGGGACCCAACTCACAGGGGAAGGCAAAACCACATGGACAGGTCTATGCTCTGTAAGAGAGCTCTAGTGAACCTCATCTCTCAGGAACATTCTTGGCTCCCGTGGAGACACCACTGTGTGTGAATCTACACACCCAACATAGGGGCACAGGGAGCCTGATTCTCTCCGTGGGGTGCTGATGTGCGGGGAGCGAGCTCCGCCTCTGGCAAAGGTCATGAGGAAGGAGGCTTGGCATACGCAAAGGCGGGATCAAGCCTCAGGAGTCTCCCTGGAAATTCTTGAGCAATCTACCCCCAAAACCAGAGTCTGCCTACTTTCTGCTTTGTGCTTTCACCTACACCTCTGACTTTACGGGGGGCTGTCCCCCACGACCTCTCTGAAAAAAAAAAAAAAAAAGTTAGCTTACAGCTCCAGTTAATAATTCCTGGGTGTGACAGTGTTTAACCTACAAACTCCTTTGGAAATCCTCTAGCCTGCCTGAATAGGTTTTTCCGGCCACATGTGATTGTTCAGAGCCTCCCAACTGTGAGAGGCAGGAGATGTTCTAAACTGTCTAAACACAGATTCTTTTGAGTAGTTAAAAGATTGATTAGAAATTGTATTGGTGAAGGGATTTTCACTTGTTGGGCCAATGTTTGCTGCTAAGTTTCCATATCCCTTACCTGCTGTGTCCCTGGCAGTGTATTGATTAATATAGTTGGTGTAAGTAGTAGCTTTAATGTTTGTAACCTGGGACCCTTGAGTTAATTCTTTTTCTTGTTATAGCCCACCACACCTTTGCTCTGTAGGAATGCAACTTTATCTAATGCTTTTGGAGGGTGTCTCCTGACCAATCACCTTTAGAGAAAAAAAAGTTTTCTGAAGAAAAGGTCTTAAAATGTTCACAGGCCTCCGGGCCAGAAGATAATGCAAATCACCTAAGCTTTTGCATATGATAAGTTTGCAGGAAGAAAGCCTGGCTTACTGCATGACTCTACCCCTTCCCCCATTATCCTCTATGCATAACTTAAGGTATAAAAACTACTTTGGAAAATAAAGTGCGGGCCTTGTTCACCGAAACTTGGTCTCACCATGTCGTTCTTTCTCTTACCTTCTGGCTGAATTATTCAGCCTCTTTTCTCCACTGAATTTCCTCACTGAGCTATCCTTATTTCAGCCTCTTTTCTCCACTGAATTTTCCTACTGAGCTATCCTCATTCTATTACTCTTTATATCCTTAATTAAAGTTTAATTAAGCAATTGTTTCCTGATCTTCGCCTACGCCGTCTCTCCTTCGAATACCCTGGATCAGCCGGGGCTGGTCCCCGGCACTGATGCTTTGTGGCAAAGCACCTGCTTGAGGATCCATCTGTTTACGCTTCCCTCGCCTTGACAGAGGCCTCATTTCTGTAGCCCTTGGCAGTTTGGAAAGAAGGAGACCCTTGCCCTTCACCAAGTACGCCCTTGTCCTAGTTTGAAAGGAAAGGCAATAGCTGAGCTGAGGCCGGTAAGGCGCCAGTCAAGTCTCACATATTCCCGAAGCCTACTCCTTCATGGAAAATAACGCTAGAATCTAGGAATGTCTTTACAAGGCTGGCAAAATGCAGTCAGGAACCTCGACCCTACCTCTGGAATTTCTGTCTTCTGAGCAGATCTGGACGTCTTCTTTTGGAGAAGCTAACCCGTTCCTTCCAAATACAGGCTTTCAAACACAGGCCGGTTGGCTGCCTCTGCTTGCCCTAAGGAGGCTTGCTTGTTCCGCTTTCTGCGAACTCCACTTCCCGCCTGGGGGAAAAGCGGTTCTTGGAGATCTTTCTTCCCGACCTATTTCAACGGAGTTGGTGCTGAGTCCGGAGACCCACACGCACCGGGGAAGCCAAAACCACTTGGCCAAGTTTTGCTCTGTAGGAGAGATCTAGTAAACCTCAGTCTGTGAGGAACATTCTTGGCTCCTACGGAGACACCTCTGTGTGCGAAGCTGCATTCCCAACTTAGGGGCACAGAAAGCCTGATTCTCTCCGTGCAGCTCTGAAGTGGTCATTGAAGCCACAACTTAAGTGTGCATACAGTGCTCTCCCTTACCTCTGAGAGAGTTCTCATTGCTGTAGCCCCTGGCAGTTTGTAGAAATCCGCACCCAAACCCTTCTCCAAGTAGGCGTGGGTCCTATTACAGAGGAACATGCAATTGCTGAGCTTCGGCCAGTAAGGGACCACTCTGGTCTCACACACTCTGGCAGCCTGCTCCTCCAGGGACAGTAAGGCCTCTATTTCCCTGCAGGAGGCTCGTTTGCCTTGCCTCCTGTGAACTGCATTTCCCAGCCTGGGCGAAAAGGGGTTCCTGGAGTTCTTTTCTCAGGGGCTGTTTCCCCGGAGCTGGATCGGACCTCGGGGACCCAACTCACAGGGGAATGCCATACGGCATGGACAGGTCTATGCTCTGTAGGAGAGCTCTAGTGAACCTCATCTCTCAGGAACATTCTTGGTTCCTATAGGGACACCCCTGTGTGTGAAGCTACACACCCAACATAGGGGCAAAGGGAGCCTGATTCTGTCCGTGGGATGCTGATGCTTTGTGCCAAAGCACCTGCTTGAGAATCCATCCGTTCACGCTTCCCTCACCTTGACAAAGGTCTCATTGCTGAAGCTCTTGGCAGTTTGGAAAGAAACAGACCCTTACCCTTCACCAAGTAGGCCCTTTTCCTAGTTTGAATGGAAAGGCAATTGCTGAGCTGAGGCCGGCAAGGCGCCAGTCAAGTTTGACATATTCCCGAAGCCTGCTGCTTCATGGAAAATAACGCTAGAATCTAGGAATGTCTTTGCAAGGCTGGCAAAGGGCAGTCAGGAACCCCCAACCTGCCTCTGGAATTTCCGTCTTTTGAGCAGATCTGGACGTCTTCTTTTGGAGAAGCTAACACATTCCTTCCAAATAGAGGCTTCCAAACACAGGCCGGTTGGCTGCCTCTACCTGTCCTTAAGAGGCTTGCTTTTTCCGCTTTCTGCGAACTCCGCTTCCTGCCTGGGGGAAAAGCGGTTCTTGGAGATCTTTTTTCAGGGCCTATTTCATTGGAGTTGGTGTTGAGTCCGGAGAGCCACACGCACAGGGGAAGGCAAAACCACATGGACAAGTCTTTGCTCCATAGGAGAACTCTAGTGAACCTCAGTCTGTGAGGAAAGTCTTGGCTTCTATGGGGATACCTCTGTGTGTGAAGCTGCGTATCCAACATAGGGGCACAGAGAGCCGGATTCTCTGTGTGCAGCCTCGACGCTGCCGTTCAGAAAACAGCTTGAGAATCCATACAATAATCTTCCTTACCGCTGAGAGAGTTACCATTGCTGTAGCCCTTGGCAGTTTGTGGAAATCCGCACCCAAACCCTTCTCCATGTAGGCCTGGGTCCTAGTTCGGATGAAAATGCAATGGCGGAGCTGAGGGCAGTAAGGCACCAGTCAGGTTTCACACACCCTGGCAGCCTCCTCCTCGATGGACAGTAAGGCCTCTTTTTCTTTGCAGGCGCCTCGCTTGCCTGACTTCCTATGAACAGCGTTTCCCAGCCTGGGCAAAAAGAGGTTCCTGGCGATCTTTTCTCAGGGGTGTTGCCCTGGAGCTGGGGCGGACCTCGGGGACCCAACTCACAGGGGGAGGGAAAACCACATGGACAGGTCTTTGCTCTGTAGCAGAGCTCTAGTGAACCTCATCTCTCAGGAACATTCTTGGTTCCTATAGGGACACCCCTGTGTGTGAAGCTACACACCCAACATAGGGGCACAGGGAGCCTGATTCTCTCTGTCGGGTGCTGATGCTTTGTGGCAAAGCACCTGCTTGAGAATCCATCCGCTGAGGCTTCTCACGCCCTGACACATGTCTCACTGCTGTATCCCTTGGCAGTTTGGAAAGAAGAAGACCCTTACACTACATAAAGTAGGTCCTTGTCCTAGTTTCAATGGAAAGGCAGTAGCTGAGCTGAGGCCGGTAAGGCGCCAGTCAAGTCTCACATATTCCTGGTGCCTGCTCCTTCATGGAAAATAACGCTAGAATCTAGGAATGTCTTTGCAAGGTTGACAAAGGGCAGTCAGGAACCTGCACCATGCCTCTGGAATTACTGACTTCTGAGCAGATCTGGAGGTCTCCTTCAGGAGAAGCCAACCCATTCCTTGCAAATAGAGGCTGACAAACACAGGCCGGTTGGCTGCCTCTTCTGGCCCGAAGGAGGCTTGCTTGTCCCACCTCCTACGAACTCCATATCCCAGCCTGGGGGATATATGGTTCTTGGAGATCTTTTCTCATTGGCTGTTTCCACGGAGCTGAGGCCGAGCCCGGAGACCCAAACGCACAGGGAAAGGAAAACAACATGGACAAGTCTTTGCTCTCTAGGAGAGCTCTAGTGAACCTCACTCTGTCAGGAAACTTCTTGATTCCTATGGAGACACCCCTGTGTGTGAAGCTGCGTACCCAACATGGGGGCACAGAGAGCCTGATGCTCTCTGTGCAGTTTTGAAGCTGTTGTTCAAACAGGGCAGCTTGAATATCCATACAATGCTCTTCCTTACCTGTGACACAGGTCTCATTACTGTAGCCCTTGGCAGTTTTTAGAAATCTGCACCCAAACCCTTCTCCAAATAGTCCTGGGTCCTAGTTGGGATGAACATGCAATGGCGGAGCTGAGGCCAGTAAGGCACAAGGCAGGTCTCACACACTCTGGCAGCCTGCTCGTCCAGGGACAGTAAGGCCTCTTTTTCCCTGCAGGAGGTTCGCTTGCCTTCCTCCTGTGAACTGCGTTTCCCAACCTGGGCGAAAAGCGGTTCCTGGAGATCTTTTCTCAGGGACTGTTTTCCCGGAGCTGGATGGGACGTAGGGGACCCAACTCACAGGGGAAGACAAAGCCACATGGACAAGTCTCTGCTCTGTAGGAGAGCTCTAGTGAACCTCATCTCTCATGAACATTCTTGTCTCCTATAGAGACTCCTCTGTGTGTGAAGCTGCGTACCCAACATAGGTGCACAGAGAGCCTTATTCTCTCTCTGCAGCTTTGACACTGTCGTTCAGAAAACAGCTTGAGAATCCATACAATGCTTTCCCTCACCGCTGAGAGAATTCTCATTGCTGTAGCCCTTGGCAGTTTGTAGAAATCCACAGGCAAACACTTCTCCAAGTAGGCCTGGGTCCTAGCTGGGTTGAACAGGCAATGGTGGAGCTGAGGCCTATAAGACACAAGTCAGTTCTCACACACTCAGGCAGCCTGCTCCTCAAGGCACAGTAAGGCCTCTTTCTCTCTGCAGGAGGCTCGCTTGCCTTACTTCCTGTGAACAGCATTTCCCAGCCTGGGCGAAAAGCGGCTCCTGGAGATCTTTTCTCAGAGGCTGTTTCCCCAGAGCTGGGTCGGACCTCGGGGACCCAACTCACAGGGGAAGGCAAAACGGCATGTACAGGTCTATGCTCTGTAGGAGAGCTCTAGTGAACCTCATCTCTCAGGAACATTCTTGGCTCCCATAGGGAGACATCTGTGTGTGAATCTACACACCCAAGAATGGGGCACAGGGAGCCTGATTCTCTCCGTGGGGTGCTGATGCTTTGTGGCAAAGCACCTGCTTGAGAATCCATCCGCTTACGCTTCCCTCGCCTTGACAGAGGTCTCATTGATATAGCCCTTGGCAGTTTGGAAAGAAGCAGACCCTTACCCTTCACCAAGTAAGCCCTTGTCCTAGTTTGAATGGAAAGGCAATAGCTGAGCTGAGGCCAGTAAGGCGCCACTCAAGTCTGACATATTCCCAAAGCCTGCTCCTTCATGGAAAATAACGCTAGAATATAGGAATGTCTTTGCAAGGCTGGCAAAGTGCAGTCAAGGACCTCGACCCTGCCTCTGGAATTTCCGTCTTCTGAGCAGATCAGGAGGCCTCCTTTTGGAGAAGCTAACCAATTCCTTCCAAATAGAGGCTTCCTAACACAGGCCGGTTGGCTGCCCCTCCTTGCCCCGAAGGAGGCTTGCTTGTCCCGCCTCCTGCGGACTCGCCTCCCAGCATGGAGGGAAAGCGGTTCTTGGAGATCTTTTCCCAGGGGCTGTTTCCACTAAGCTGGGGCCGAGCCTGGAGACACACACGCACAGGGAAGGCAATGCTTTTTGGAAAAGCACCTGCTTCAGAATCCATCCGCTTACACTTCCTTGACGTTGAGAAGTCTAACTTTTGTAGGCCTCGGAAGTTTGGAAAGAAGCAGACCCTTACCCTTCACCAAGTATGCCTTTATCCTAGTTTGAATGGAAAGGAAGTAGGTGAGGTGAGGCCGGTCAGGCGCCAGTCACCTGGTGCTTCCATTTCATCTTTCAGAGCTATCCTTGGCAGAGGAATGGGCAGTGTGCACACCCCCGGGCCCTAAGCCCTCTGCAAGGAGGACAGGCTCCTAGGGCAAAAGGGAAGTCAAGAGCGGAGTTCAGGTCAGTCAGGCGCCAGTCACTATCTCACATTATCGCACCCTGCTACTTCACGGGCGCGAACGCTAGAAGCTGGGAAGGGCTTGGCGAGGCTCGCACAGGCCAGAGCAGCCTCACGGCCAGGGCTCTGCGCTATCAAACCTGGGCGCAGATCTGGAGCTCCGCCCGTGTGGAAGCTCACTCGGTCCTTCCCAATACAGGCTTGCAAGCACCCGGCGGCAGGCTGCCTCTTCTCTCATGCGTGCCGGGCACTGGGCTTCCAGGCCTGGGCAGAAAGCACTGCCTGGAGCTCTCTGCTCAGGGGCTGGTTCCCCTGCCCTGCGGGTGTGCTAGGGAGCCCAAATAGACAGGGGAAGACCGCAAAGCACATCCACCTGACTCTACGCCGGGGAAGAGTTCCAGGAAAGGCCCAGTCTGGAAGGTGCTTCCTGGGCACAAACGGAGCAACACTCTGGCTGTGGAGCTGCCTCCCCAAGCCAGGGGCACCGGGACCCTGATTCCCTCCGTGAGGCGCTTAGTCTGGGCGGGGAAGCAGCAGATTGGGAATGAAGCCTGGGGCCCTTCCTTTCCCTCAGAAGGAGCTCTCCTTGCGGGAGGCTTTGGCAGTTTGCACAGCCCCAGCCCCTAAGCCCTCTGCAAGGAGGCCTGACTCCTAGGTCCAAAGGGAAGGCGAGAGTTGAGCGGAGGCACCAGACAGGCACCAGTCACGTCTCCCATATTCCTGCAGCCTGTTCCCTCCGGGCGCGAATGCAAGAAGCTGGGCAGGGCCTGGGGAGGCTCGGCCAGGACACAGCAGCCTCTCGGCCGGGGCTCTGCGCTATCCGGCCTGGGCGCTGATCCGGAGCTCCGCCGGTGTAGAATCTCACTCGGTCCTTCCCAATACAGGCTTGCAAGCACCCGCCGGCAGCCGGCCTCTTCTCTCCCGCGTGCAGGGCACTGGGCTTCCTGGCCTGGGCACAAAGCACTGCCACGAGCTCTCTGCTCAGGGGCTGGTTCCCCTGCCCTGCGGGTGTGCTAGGGAGCCCAAATACACACCGGAAGCCCGCAAAGCACATCCACCTGACTCTACGCTGGAGGAGATTTTCAGAGAAGGCCCAGTCTGGCAGCCGATTCCTGGGCACAAACGGAGCAACACTCTGGCTGTGGAGCTGGCTCCCGAAGCCAGGGGCACTGGGACCCTGATTCCCTCCAGGCGGCGCTTAGTCAGGACAGGGAAGCAGCAGCTTGGGAATGCAGCCTGGGGCGCTTCCTTTCCCTCGGAAAGAGCTCTCCTTGCGGGAGGCTTTGGCAGTTTGCACAGCCCCAGCCCCTGAACCCTCTGCAAGGAGGCCTGGCACCTACTTCCAAAGGGAAGGCGAGAGCACAGCTGAAGCACCAGTCAGGCACCAGTAACGTCTCCAACACTCCCGCAGCTTGCTCTTTCCCGGGCGCGAACGCTAAAACCTGGGGAGGGCTTGGGGAGGCTCGCCCAGGCCAGAGCAGCCTCTCGGCCAGGGTCTGCGAAAATGTGCCTGGGCTCAGATCCGGAGGTCCGCCGGTGTGGAAGCTCACTCGGTCCTTCCCAATACAGGCTTGCAAGCACCCGCCGGCGGCCGGCCTCTTCTCTCCCCCGTGCCGGACACTGGGCTTCCACGCCTGGGCGCAAAGCACTGCCAGGGGCTCTCTGCTCAGGGGCTGCTTCCCCTGCGCTCCGGTTGTGCTAGGGAGCACAAACGCACAGGGGAAGCCCGCAAAGCACATCCACCTGAGTCTACGCCGGAGGACAGCTTCAGGGATGAACCAGTCTAGCAGGTGCTTTCTGGACACAAACGGAGCAACACTCTGGCTGTGGAGCTGCCTCCCCAAGCCAGGGGCACCGGGACCCTGATTCCCTCCGTGCGGCGCTTAGTTTGGGCAGGGAAGCACCAGCTTGGGAAAGCAGCCTGGGGCGCTTCCTTTCCCTCTGAAAGAGCTCTCCTTGCGGGAGGCTTTGGCAGTTTGCACAGCACCAGCCCCTAAGTCCTCTGCCAGGAGGCCTGGCTCCTAGGTCCAAAGGGAAGGCGAGAGCTGAGCTGAGGCACCAGAAACGTCTCCCACACTCCCGCAGCCTGCTCCCTCCGGGCGCGAATGCTAGAAGCCGGGCAGGGCCTGGAAAGGCTCGCCCAAGACAGAGCAGCCTCTCAGCCGGTGCTCTACGCTATCGCGCCTGGGCTCATATCCGGATCTCCGCCGGTGTGGAAGCTCACTCGGTCCTTCCCAATACAGGCTTGCAAGCACCCGCCGGTGGCCGGCCTCTTCTCTCCCCCGTGCCGGACACTGGGCTTCCAAGCCTGGGCGCAAAGCACTGCCTGGAGCTGTCTGCTCAGAGGCTGCTTCCCCTGCGCTCCGGTTGTGCTAGGGAGCACAAACGCACAGGGGAAGCCCGCAAAGCACACCCACCTGAGTCTACGCCGGAGGACAGCTCCAGGGATGGCCCAGTCTGGCAGGTGCTTTCTGGGCACAAACGGAGCAACACTCTGGCTGTGGAGCTGCCTCCCCAAGCCAGGGGCACCGGGACCCTGATTCCCTCCGTGCGGCGCTTAGTTTGGGCAGGGAAGCACCAGCTTGGGAAAGCAGCCTGGGGCGCTTCCTTTCCCTCTGAAAGAGCTCTCCTTGCCGGAGGCTTTGGCAGTTTGCACAGCACCAGCCCCTAAGTCCTCTGCAAGGAGGCCTGGCTCCTAGGTCCAAAGGGAAGGCGAGAGCTGAGCTGAGGCACCAGTCAGGCACCAGTCATATCTCCCACACTCCTGCAGACTGTTCCCTCCGGGCGGGAACGCTAGAAGCTGGGCAGGGCCTGAGGAGGCTCGGCCAGGACAGAGCAGCCTCTCAGCCGGTGCTCTGCGCTCTCGCTCCTGGGATCATATCCGGATCTCCTCCGGTGTGGAAGCTCACTCGGTCCTTCCCAATACAGGCTTGCAAGCACCCGCCGGCAGCCGGCCTCTTCTCTCCCCCGTGCCGGACACTGGGCTTCCACGCCTGGGCGCAAAGCACTGCCAGGGGCTCTCTGCTCAGGGGCTGCTTCCCCTGCGCTCCGGTAGTGCTAGGGAGCACAAACGCACAGGGGAAGCCCGCAAAGCACACCCACCTGAGTCTACGCCGGAGGACAGCTCCAGGGATGGCCCAGTCTGGCAGGTGCTTTCTGGGCACAAACGGAGCAACACTCTGGCAGTGGAGCTGCCTCCCCAAGCCAGGGGCACCGGGACCCTGATTCCCTCCGTGCGGCGCTTAGTTTGGGCAGGGAAGCACCAGCTTGGGAAAGCAGCCTGGGGCGCTTCCTTTCCCTCTGAAAGAGCTCTCCTTGCGGGAGGCTTTGGCAGTTTGCACAGCCCCAGCCCCTAAGTCCTCTGCAAGGAGGCCTGGCTCCTAGGTCCAAAGGGAAGGCGAGAGCTGAGCTGAGGCACCAGTCAGGCACCACTCACGTCTCCCACACTCCCGCAGCCTGCTCCTTCCGGGCGCGAACGCTAGAAGCTAGGCAGGGCCTGGGAAGGCTCGCCCAGCCAGAGCAGCCTCTCAGCCGGGGCTCTACGCTATCGCGCCTGGGCTCATATCCGGATCTCCGCCGGTGTGGAAGCTCACTCGGTCCTTCCCAATACAGGCTTGCAAGCACCCGCCGGTGGCCGGCCTCTTCTCTCCCCCGTGCCGGACACTGGGCTTCCAAGCCTGGGCGCAAAGCACTGCCTGGAGCTGTCTGCTCAGGGGCTGCTTCCCCTGCGCTCCGGTTGTGCTAGGGAGCACAAACGCACAAGGGAAGCCCGCAAAGCACATCCACCTGAGTCTACGCCGGAGGACAGCTCCAGGGATGGCCCAGTCTGGCAGGTGCTTTCTGGGCACAAACGGAGCAACACTCTGGCTGTGGAGCTGCCTCCCCAAGCCAGGGGCACAGGGACCCTGATTCCCTCCGTGCGGCGCTTAGTTTGGGCAGGGAAGCACCAGCTTGGGAAAGCAGCCTGGGGCGCTTCCTTTCCCTCTGAAAGAGCTCTCCTTGCGGGAGGCTTTGGCAGTTTGCACAGCCCCAGCCCCTAAGTCCTCTGCAAGGAGGCCTGGCTCCTAGGTCCAAAGGGAAGGCGAGAGCTGAGCTGAGGCACCAGTCAGGCACCAGTCACGTCTCCCACACTCGCACAGCCTGCTCCTTCCTGGCGCAAACGCTAGAAGCTGGGCAGGGCCCTGGAAGGCTCGCCCAGGCCAGAGCAGCCTCTCGCCCGGGGCTCTGCGCTATCGCGCCTGGGCGCAGATCCGGAGCTCCGCCGGTGTGCAAGCTCACTGGGTCCTTCCCAATACAGGCTTGCAAGCACCCGCCGGCGGCCGGCCTCTTCTCTCCCGCGTGCAGGGCACTGGGCTTCCACGCCTGGGCGCAAAGCACTGCCTGGAGCTCTCTGCTCAGGGGCTGCTTCCCCTGCACTGCGGCTGTGCTAGGGAGCCCAAAAGCACAGGGGAAGCCCGCAAAGCACACCCACCTGCCTCTACGCTGGAGGACAGCTCCAGGGAAGGCCCAGTCTAGCAGGCGCGTTCTGGGCACAAACGGAGCAACACTCTGGCTGTGGAGCTGCCTCCCCAAGCCAGGGGCACCGGGACCCTGATTCCCTCCGTGCGGCGCTTAGTTTGGGCAGGGAAGCACCAGCTTGGGAAAGCAGCCTGGGGCGCTTCCTTTCCCTCTGAAAGAGCTCTCCTTGCCGGAGGCTTTGGCAGTTTGCACAGCACCAGCCCCTAAGTCCTCTGCAAGGAGGCCTGGCTCCTAGGTCCAAAGGGAAGGCGAGAGCTGAGCTGAGGCATCAGTCACGTCTCCCACACTCCCGCAGCCTGCTCCCTCCGGGCGCGAATGCTAGAAGCCGGGCAGGGCCTGGAAAGGCTCGCCCAAGACAGAGCAGCCTCTCAGCCGGTGCTCTACTCTATCGCTCCTGGGCTCATATCCGGATCTCCGCCGGTGTGGAAGCTCACTCGGTCCTTCCCAATACAGGCTTGCAAGCACCCGCCGGCGGCCGGCCTCTTCTCTCCCCCGTGCCGGACACTGGGCTTCCAAGCCTGGGCGCAAAGCACTGCCTGGAGCTGTCTGCTCAGGGGCTGCTTCCCCTGCGCTCCGGTTGTGCTAGGGAGCACAAACGCACAGGGGAAGCCCGCAAAGCACATCCACCTGAGTCTACGCTGGAGGACAGCTCCAGGGATGAACCAGTCTGGCAGGTGCTTTCTGGGCACAAACGGAGCAACACTCTGGCTGTGGAGCTGCCTCCCCAAGCCAGGGGCACCGGGACCTTGATTCCCTCCGTGCGGTGCTTAGTTTGGGCAGGGAAGCACCAGCTTGGGAATGCAACCTGGGGCGCTTCCTTTCCCTCTGAAAGAGCTCTCCTTGCGGGAGGCTTTGGCAGTTTGCACAGCACCAGCCCCTAAGTCCTCTGCAAGGAGGCCTGGCTCCTAGGTCCAAAGGGAAGGCGAGAGCTGAGCTGAGGCACCAGTCAGGCACCACTCACGGCTCCCACACTCCCGCAGCCTGCTCCTCCGGGCGGGAACGCTAGAAGCTGGGCAGGGCCTGAGGAGGCTCGGCCAGGACAGAGCAGCCTCTCGGCCGGGGCTCTGTGCTATCGCGCCTGGGCGCAGAGCTGGAGCTCCGCCGGTGTGGAAGTTCACTCGGTCCTTCCCAGTACAGGCTTGCAAGCACACGCCGGCAGCCAGCCTCTTCTCTCCCGCGTTCCGGGCATTGGGCTCCAAACCTGGGACCAAAGTAACTGCCCGGAGCTCACTGACCATGGGCTGGTTCCCCTGCGCTGCGGCTCTGCTAGGGAGCCCAAACGCCCAGGGGAAGCCCGCACAGCACATCCACCTGCCTCTAGGCGGGAGGACAGCTCCAGGGAAGGCCCGGTCTGGCAGGCGCTTTCTGGGCACAAACGGAGCAACACTCTGGCTGTGGAGCTGCCTCCCCAAGCCAGGGGCACCGGGACCCTGATTCCCTCCGTGCGGCGCTTAGTCTGGGCGGGGAAGCCCCAGCTTGGGAATGCAGCCTGGGGCGCTTCCTTTCCCTCGGAAAGAGCTCTCCCCGCGGGAGGCTTTGGCAGTGTGCACACCCCCAGCCCCTAAGCCCTCTGCAAGGACGCCTGGCTCCTAGGTCCGAAGGGAAGGCGAGAGCTGAGCTGAGGCACCAGTCAGGCACCACTCACGGCTCCCACACTCCCGCAGCCTGCTCCTTCCCGGGCGCGAACGCTAGAAGCTGGGCAGGGCTTGGGGAGGCTCGCCCAGCACAGAGCAGCCTCTCGGCCGGGGCTCTGTGCTATCGCGCCTGGGCGCAGAGCTGGAGCTCCGCCGGTGTGGAAGCTCACTCGGTCCTTCCCAGTACAGGCTTGCAAGCACCCGCCGGCAGCCAGCCTCTTCTCTCCCGCGTTCCGGGCATTGGGCTCCAAACCTGGGACCAAAGGACTGCCCGGAGCTCACTGATCATGGGCTGGTTCCCCTGCGCTGCGGCTCTGCTAGGGAGCCCAAACGCCCAGGGGAAGCCCGCACAGCACATCCACCTGCCTCTAGGCGGCAGGACAGCTCCAGGGAAGGCCCGGTCTGGCAGGCGCTTTCTGGGCACAAACGGAGCAACACTCTGGCTGTGGAGCTGCCTCCCCAAGCCAGGGGCACCGGGACCCTGATTCCCTCCGTGCGGCGCTTAGTCTGGGCGGGGAAGCACCAGCTTGGGAATGCAGCCTGGGGCGCTTCCTTTCCCTCGGAAAGAGCTCTCCCGCGGGAGGCTCTGGCAGTGTGCACACCCCCAGCCCCTAAGCCCTCTGCAAGGACGCCTGGCTCCTAGGTCCGAAGGGAAGGCGAGAGCTGGGCTGAGGCACCAGTCAGGCACCACTCACGGCTCCCACACTCCCGCAGCCTGCTCCTTCCCGGGCGCGAACGCTAGAAGCTGGGCAGGGCTTGGGGAGGCTCGCCCAGCACAGAGCAGCCTCTCGGCCGGGGCTCTGTGCTATCGCGCCTGGGCGCAGAGCTGGAGCTCCGCCGGTGTGGAAGCTCACTCGGTCCTTCCCAGTACAGGCTTGCAAGCACCCGCCGGCAGCCAGCCTCTTCTCTCCCGCGTTCCGGGCATTGGGCTCCAAACCTGGGACCAAAGTACTGCCCGGAGCTCACTGATCATGGGCTGGTTCCCCTGCGCTGCGGCTCTGCTAGGGAGCCCAAACGCCCAGGGGAAGCCCGCACAGCACATCCACCTGCCTCTAGGCGGGAGGACAGCTCCAGGGAAGGCCCGGTCTGGCAGGCGCTTTCTGGGCACAAACGGAGCAACACTCTGGCTGTGGAGCTGCCTCCCCAAGCCAGGGGCACCGGGACCCTGATTCCCTCCGTGCGGCGCTTAGTCTGGGCGGGGAAGCCCCAGCTTGGGAATGCAGCCTGGGGCGCTTCCTTTCCCTCGGAAAGAGCTCTCCCCGCGGGAGGCTTTGGCAGTGTGCACACCCCCAGCCCCTAAGCCCTCTGCAAGGACGCCTGGCTCCTAGGTCCGAAGGGAAGGCGAGAGCTGAGCTGAGGCACCAGTCAGGCACCACTCACGGCTCCCACACTCCCGCAGCCTGCTCCTTCCCGGGCGCGAACGCTAGAAGCTGGGCAGGGCTTGGGGAGGCTCGCCCAGCACAGAGCAGCCTCTCGGCCGGGGCTCTGTGCTATCGCGCCTGGGCGCAGAGCTGGAGCTCCGCCGGTGTGGAAGCTCACTCGGTCCTTCCCAGTACAGGCTTGCAAGCACCCGCCGGCAGCCAGCCTCTTCTCTCCCGCGTTCCGGGCATTGGGCTCCAAACCTGGGACCAAAGTACTGCCCGGAGCTCACTGATCATGGGCTGGTTCCCCTGCGCTGCGGCTCTGCTAGGGAGCCCAAACGCCCAGGGGAAGCCCGCACAGCACATCCACCTGCCTCTAGGCGGGAGGACAGCTCCAGGGAAGGCCCGGTCTGGCAGGCGCTTTCTGGGCACAAACGGAGCAACACTCTGGCTGTGGAGCTGCCTCCCCAAGCCAGGGGCACCGGGACCCTGATTCCCTCCGTGCGGCGCTTAGTCTGGGCGGGGAAGCCCCAGCTTGGGAATGCAGCCTGGGGCGCTTCCTTTCCCTCGGAAAGAGCTCTCCCCGCGGGAGGCTTTGGCAGTGTGCACACCCCCAGCCCCTAAGCCCTCTGCAAGGACGCCTGGCTCCTAGGTCCGAAGGGAAGGCGAGAGCTGAGCTGAGGCACCAGTCAGGCACCACTCACGGCTCCCACACTCCCGCAGCCTGCTCCTTCCCGGGCGCGAACGCTAGAAGCTGGGCAGGGCTTGGGGAGGCTCGCCCAGCACAGAGCAGCCTCTCGGCCGGGGCTCTGTGCTATCGCGCCTGGGCGCAGAGCTGGAGCTCCGCCGGTGTGGAAGCTCACTCGGTCCTTCCCAGTACAGGCTTGCAAGCACCCGCCGGCAGCCAGCCTCTTCTCTCCCGCGTTCCGGGCATTGGGCTCCAAACCTGGGACCAAAGTACTGCCCGGAGCTCACTGATCATGGGCTGGTTCCCCTGCGCTGCGGCTCTGCTAGGGAGCCCAAACGCCCAGGGGAAGCCCGCACAGCACATCCACCTGCCTCTAGGCGGGAGGACAGCTCCAGGGAAGGCCCGGTCTGGCAGGCGCTTTCTGGGCACAAACGGAGCAACACTCTGGCTGTGGAGCTGCCTCCCCAAGCCAGGGGCACCGGGACCCTGATTCCCTCCGTGCGGCGCTTAGTCTGGGCGGGGAAGCCCCAGCTTGGGAATGCAGCCTGGGGCGCTTCCTTTCCCTCGGAAAGAGCTCTCCCCGCGGGAGGCTTTGGCAGTGTGCACACCCCCAGCCCCTAAGCCCTCTGCAAGGACGCCTGGCTCCTAGGTCCGAAGGGAAGGCGAGAGCTGAGCTGAGGCACCAGTCAGGCACCACTCACGGCTCCCACACTCCCGCAGCCTGCTCCTTCCCGGGCGCGAACGCTAGAAGCTGGGCAGGGCTTGGGGAGGCTCGCCCAGCACAGAGCAGCCTCTCGGCCGGGGCTCTGTGCTATCGCGCCTGGGCGCAGAGCTGGAGCTCCGCCGGTGTGGAAGCTCACTCGGTCCTTCCCAGTACAGGCTTGCAAGCACCCGCCGGCAGCCAGCCTCTTCTCTCCCGCGTTCCGGGCATTGGGCTCCAAACCTGGGACCAAAGTACTGCCCGGAGCTCACTGATCATGGGCTGGTTCCCCTGCGCTGCGGCTCTGCTAGGGAGCCCAAACGCCCAGGGGAAGCCCGCACAGCACATCCACCTGCCTCTAGGCGGGAGGACAGCTCCAGGGAAGGCCCGGTCTGGCAGGCGCTTTCTGGGCACAAACGGAGCAACACTCTGGCTGTGGAGCTGCCTCCCCAAGCCAGGGGCACCGGGACCCTGATTCCCTCCGTGCGGCGCTTAGTCTGGGCGGGGAAGCCCCAGCTTGGGAATGCAGCCTGGGGCGCTTCCTTTCCCTCGGAAAGAGCTCTCCCCGCGGGAGGCTTTGGCAGTGTGCACACCCCCAGCCCCTAAGCCCTCTGCAAGGACGCCTGGCTCCTAGGTCCGAAGGGAAGGCGAGAGCTGAGCTGAGGCACCAGTCAGGCACCACTCACGGCTCCCACACTCCCGCAGCCTGCTCCTTCCCGGGCGCGAACGCTAGAAGCTGGGCAGGGCTTGGGGAGGCTCGCCCAGCACAGAGCAGCCTCTCGGCCGGGGCTCTGTGCTATCGCGCCTGGGCGCAGAGCTGGAGCTCCGCCGGTGTGGAAGCTCACTCGGTCCTTCCCAGTACAGGCTTGCAAGCACCCGCCGGCAGCCAGCCTCTTCTCTCCCGCGTTCCGGGCATTGGGCTCCAAACCTGGGACCAAAGTAACTGCCCGGAGCTCACTGATCATGGGCTGGTTCCCCTGCGCTGCGGCTCTGCTAGGGAGCCCAAACGCCCAGGGGAAGCCCGCACAGCACATCCACCTGCCTCTAGGCGGGAGGACAGCTCCAGGGAAGGCCCGGTCTGGCAGGCGCTTTCTGGGCACAAACGGAGCAACACTCTGGCTGTGGAGCTGCCTCCCCAAGCCAGGGGCACCGGGACCCTGATTCCCTCCGTGCGGCGCTTAGTCTGGGCGGGGAAGCCCCAGCTTGGGAATGCAGCCTGGGGCGCTTCCTTTCCCTCGGAAAGAGCTCTCCCCGCGGGAGGCTTTGGCAGTGTGCACACCCCCAGCCCCTAAGCCCTCTGCAAGGACGCCTGGCTCCTAGGTCCGAAGGGAAGGCGAGAGCTGAGCTGAGGCACCAGTCAGGCACCACTCACGGCTCCCACACTCCCGCAGCCTGCTCCTTCCCGGGCGCGAACGCTAGAAGCTGGGCAGGGCTTGGGGAGGCTCGCCCAGCACAGAGCAGCCTCTCGGCCGGGGCTCTGTGCTATCGCGCCTGGGCGCAGAGCTGGAGCTCCGCCGGTGTGGAAGCTCACTCGGTCCTTCCCAGTACAGGCTTGCAAGCACCCGCCGGCAGCCAGCCTCTTCTCTCCCGCGTTCCGGGCATTGGGCTCCAAACCTGGGACCAAAGTAACTGCCCGGAGCTCACTGATCATGGGCTGGTTCCCCTGCGCTGCGGCTCTGCTAGGGAGCCCAAACGCCCAGGGGAAGCCCGCACAGCACATCCACCTGCCTCTAGGCGGGAGGACAGCTCCAGGGAAGGCCCGGTCTGGCAGGCGCTTTCTGGGCACAAACGGAGCAACACTCTGGCTGTGGAGCTGCCTCCCCAAGCCAGGGGCACCGGGACCCTGATTCCCTCCGTGCGGCGCTTAGTCTGGGCGGGGAAGCCCCAGCTTGGGAATGCAGCCTGGGGCGCTTCCTTTCCCTCGGAAAGAGCTCTCCCCGCGGGAGGCTTTGGCAGTGTGCACACCCCCAGCCCCTAAGCCCTCTGCAAGGACGCCTGGCTCCTAGGTCCGAAGGGAAGGCGAGAGCTGAGCTGAGGCACCAGTCAGGCACCACTCACGGCTCCCACACTCCCGCAGCCTGCTCCTTCCCGGGCGCGAACGCTAGAAGCTGGGCAGGGCTTGGGGAGGCTCGCCCAGCACAGAGCAGCCTCTCGGCCGGGGCTCTGTGCTATCGCGCCTGGGCGCAGAGCTGGAGCTCCGCCGGTGTGGAAGCTCACTCGGTCCTTCCCAGTACAGGCTTGCAAGCACCCGCCGGCAGCCAGCCTCTTCTCTCCCGCGTTCCGGGCATTGGGCTCCAAACCTGGGACCAAAGTAACTGCCCGGAGCTCACTGATCATGGGCTGGTTCCCCTGCGCTGCGGCTCTGCTAGGGAGCCCAAACGCCCAGGGGAAGCCCGCACAGCACATCCACCTGCCTCTAGGCGGGAGGACAGCTCCAGGGAAGGCCCGGTCTGGCAGGCGCTTTCTGGGCACAAACGGAGCAACACTCTGGCTGTGGAGCTGCCTCCCCAAGCCAGGGGCACCGGGACCCTGATTCCCTCCGTGCGGCGCTTAGTCTGGGCGGGGAAGCCCCAGCTTGGGAATGCAGCCTGGGGCGCTTCCTTTCCCTCGGAAAGAGCTCTCCCCGCGGGAGGCTTTGGCAGTGTGCACACCCCCAGCCCCTAAGCCCTCTGCAAGGACGCCTGGCTCCTAGGTCCGAAGGGAAGGCGAGAGCTGAGCTGAGGCACCAGTCAGGCACCACTCACGGCTCCCACACTCCCGCAGCCTGCTCCTTCCCGGGCGCGAACGCTAGAAGCTGGGCAGGGCTTGGGGAGGCTCGCCCAGCACAGAGCAGCCTCTCGGCCGGGGCTCTGTGCTATCGCGCCTGGGCGCAGAGCTGGAGCTCCGCCGGTGTGGAAGCTCACTCGGTCCTTCCCAGTACAGGCTTGCAAGCACCCGCCGGCAGCCAGCCTCTTCTCTCCCGCGTTCCGGGCATTGGGCTCCAAACCTGGGACCAAAGTAACTGCCCGGAGCTCACTGATCATGGGCTGGTTCCCCTGCGCTGCGGCTCTGCTAGGGAGCCCAAACGCCCAGGGGAAGCCCGCACAGCACATCCACCTGCCTCTAGGCGGGAGGACAGCTCCAGGGAAGGCCCGGTCTGGCAGGCGCTTTCTGGGCACAAACGGAGCAACACTCTGGCTGTGGAGCTGCCTCCCCAAGCCAGGGGCACCGGGACCCTGATTCCCTCCGTGCGGCGCTTAGTCTGGGCGGGGAAGCCCCAGCTTGGGAATGCAGCCTGGGGCGCTTCCTTTCCCTCGGAAAGAGCTCTCCCCGCGGGAGGCTTTGGCAGTGTGCACACCCCCAGCCCCTAAGCCCTCTGCAAGGACGCCTGGCTCCTAGGTCCGAAGGGAAGGCGAGAGCTGAGCTGAGGCACCAGTCAGGCACCACTCACGGCTCCCACACTCCCGCAGCCTGCTCCTTCCCGGGCGCGAACGCTAGAAGCTGGGCAGGGCTTGGGGAGGCTCGCCCAGCACAGAGCAGCCTCTCGGCCGGGGCTCTGTGCTATCGCGCCTGGGCGCAGAGCTGGAGCTCCGCCGGTGTGGAAGCTCACTCGGTCCTTCCCAGTACAGGCTTGCAAGCACCCGCCGGCAGCCAGCCTCTTCTCTCCCGCGTTCCGGGCATTGGGCTCCAAACCTGGGACCAAAGTAACTGCCCGGAGCTCACTGATCATGGGCTGGTTCCCCTGCGCTGCGGCTCTGCTAGGGAGCCCAAACGCCCAGGGGAAGCCCGCACAGCACATCCACCTGCCTCTAGGCGGGAGGACAGCTCCAGGGAAGGCCCGGTCTGGCAGGCGCTTTCTGGGCACAAACGGAGCAACACTCTGGCTGTGGAGCTGCCTCCCCAAGCCAGGGGCACCGGGACCCTGATTCCCTCCGTGCGGCGCTTAGTCTGGGCGGGGAAGCCCCAGCTTGGGAATGCAGCCTGGGGCGCTTCCTTTCCCTCGGAAAGAGCTCTCCCCGCGGGAGGCTTTGGCAGTGTGCACACCCCCAGCCCCTAAGCCCTCTGCAAGGACGCCTGGCTCCTAGGTCCGAAGGGAAGGCGAGAGCTGAGCTGAGGCACCAGTCAGGCACCACTCACGGCTCCCACACTCCCGCAGCCTGCTCCTTCCCGGGCGCGAACGCTAGAAGCTGGGCAGGGCTTGGGGAGGCTCGCCCAGCACAGAGCAGCCTCTCGGCCGGGGCTCTGTGCTATCGCGCCTGGGCGCAGAGCTGGAGCTCCGCCGGTGTGGAAGCTCACTCGGTCCTTCCCAGTACAGGCTTGCAAGCACCCGCCGGCAGCCAGCCTCTTCTCTCCCGCGTTCCGGGCATTGGGCTCCAAACCTGGGACCAAAGTAACTGCCCGGAGCTCACTGATCATGGGCTGGTTCCCCTGCGCTGCGGCTCTGCTAGGGAGCCCAAACGCCCAGGGGAAGCCCGCACAGCACATCCACCTGCCTCTAGGCGGGAGGACAGCTCCAGGGAAGGCCCGGTCTGGCAGGCGCTTTCTGGGCACAAACGGAGCAACACTCTGGCTGTGGAGCTGCCTCCCCAAGCCAGGGGCACCGGGACCCTGATTCCCTCCGTGCGGCGCTTAGTCTGGGCGGGGAAGCCCCAGCTTGGGAATGCAGCCTGGGGCGCTTCCTTTCCCTCGGAAAGAGCTCTCCCCGCGGGAGGCTTTGGCAGTGTGCACACCCCCAGCCCCTAAGCCCTCTGCAAGGACGCCTGGCTCCTAGGTCCGAAGGGAAGGCGAGAGCTGAGCTGAGGCACCAGTCAGGCACCACTCACGGCTCCCACACTCCCGCAGCCTGCTCCTTCCCGGGCGCGAACGCTAGAAGCTGGGCAGGGCTTGGGGAGGCTCGCCCAGCACAGAGCAGCCTCTCGGCCGGGGCTCTGTGCTATCGCGCCTGGGCGCAGAGCTGGAGCTCCGCCGGTGTGGAAGCTCACTCGGTCCTTCCCAGTACAGGCTTGCAAGCACCCGCCGGCAGCCAGCCTCTTCTCTCCCGCGTTCCGG
The DNA here is from genome assembly GCF_029378745.1 of Bos indicus. Lineage (NCBI taxonomy): Eukaryota > Metazoa > Chordata > Mammalia > Artiodactyla > Bovidae > Bos > Bos indicus. The sequence goes on from NW_027223723.1 coordinate 595,361, forward strand.
GCATTGGGCTCCAAACCTGGGACCAAAGTAACTGCCCGGAGCTCACTGATCATGGGCTGGTTCCCCTGCGCTGCGGCTCTGCTAGGGAGCCCAAACGCCCAGGGGAAGCCCGCACAGCACATCCACCTGCCTCTAGGCGGAGGACAGCTCCAGGGAAGGCCCGGTCTGGCAGGCGCTTTCTGGGCACAAACGGAGCAACACTCTGGCTGTGGAGCTGCCTCCCCAAGCCAGGGGCACCGGGACCCTGATTCCCTCCGTGCGGCGCTTAGTCTGGGCGGGGAAGCCCCAGCTTGGGAATGCAGCCTGGGGCGCTTCCTTTCCCTCGGAAAGAGCTCTCCCCGCGGGAGGCTTTGGCAGTGTGCACACCCCCAGCCCCTAAGCCCTCTGCAAGGACGCCTGGCTCCTAGGTCCGAAGGGAAGGCGAGAGCTGAGCTGAGGCACCAGTCAGGCACCACTCACGGCTCCCACACTCCCGCAGCCTGCTCCTTCCCGGGCGCGAACGCTAGAAGCTGGGCAGGGCTTGGGGAGGCTCGCCCAGCACAGAGCAGCCTCTCGGCCGGGGCTCTGTGCTATCGCGCCTGGGCGCAGAGCTGGAGCTCCGCCGGTGTGGAAGCTCACTCGGTCCTTCCCAGTACAGGCTTGCAAGCACCCGCCGGCAGCCAGCCTCTTCTCTCCCGCGTTCCGGGCATTGGGCTCCAAACCTGGGACCAAAGTAACTGCCCGGAGCTCACTGATCATGGGCTGGTTCCCCTGCGCTGCGGCTCTGCTAGGGAGCCCAAACGCCCAGGGGAAGCCCGCACAGCACATCCACCTGCCTCTAGGCGGGAGGACAGCTCCAGGGAAGGCCCGGTCTGGCAGGCGCTTTCTGGGCACAAACGGAGCAACACTCTGGCTGTGGAGCTGCCTCCCCAAGCCAGGGGCACCGGGACCCTGATTCCCTCCGTGCGGCGCTTAGTCTGGGCGGGGAAGCCCCAGCTTGGGAATGCAGCCTGGGGCGCTTCCTTTCCCTCGGAAAGAGCTCTCCCCGCGGGAGGCTTTGGCAGTGTGCACACCCCCAGCCCCTAAGCCCTCTGCAAGGACGCCTGGCTCCTAGGTCCGAAGGGAAGGCGAGAGCTGAGCTGAGGCACCAGTCAGGCACCACTCACGGCTCCCACACTCCCGCAGCCTGCTCCTTCCCGGGCGCGAACGCTAGAAGCTGGGCAGGGCTTGGGGAGGCTCGCCCAGCACAGAGCAGCCTCTCGGCCGGGGCTCTGTGCTATCGCGCCTGGGCGCAGAGCTGGAGCTCCGCCGGTGTGGAAGCTCACTCGGTCCTTCCCAGTACAGGCTTGCAAGCACCCGCCGGCAGCCAGCCTCTTCTCTCCCGCGTTCCGGGCATTGGGCTCCAAACCTGGGACCAAAGTAACTGCCCGGAGCTCACTGATCATGGGCTGGTTCCCCTGCGCTGCGGCTCTGCTAGGGAGCCCAAACGCCCAGGGGAAGCCCGCACAGCACATCCACCTGCCTCTAGGCGGGAGGACAGCTCCAGGGAAGGCCCGGTCTGGCAGGCGCTTTCTGGGCACAAACGGAGCAACACTCTGGCTGTGGAGCTGCCTCCCCAAGCCAGGGGCACCGGGACCCTGATTCCCTCCGTGCGGCGCTTAGTCTGGGCGGGGAAGCCCCAGCTTGGGAATGCAGCCTGGGGCGCTTCCTTTCCCTCGGAAAGAGCTCTCCCCGCGGGAGGCTTTGGCAGTGTGCACACCCCCAGCCCCTAAGCCCTCTGCAAGGACGCCTGGCTCCTAGGTCCGAAGGGAAGGCGAGAGCTGAGCTGAGGCACCAGTCAGGCACCACTCACGGCTCCCACACTCCCGCAGCCTGCTCCTTCCCGGGCGCGAACGCTAGAAGCTGGGCAGGGCTTGGGGAGGCTCGCCCAGCACAGAGCAGCCTCTCGGCCGGGGCTCTGTGCTATCGCGCCTGGGCGCAGAGCTGGAGCTCCGCCGGTGTGGAAGCTCACTCGGTCCTTCCCAGTACAGGCTTGCAAGCACCCGCCGGCAGCCAGCCTCTTCTCTCCCGCGTTCCGGGCATTGGGCTCCAAACCTGGGACCAAAGTACTGCCCGGAGCTCACTGATCATGGGCTGGTTCCCCTGCGCTGCGGCTCTGCTAGGGAGCCCAAACGCCCAGGGGAAGCCCGCACAGCACATCCACCTGCCTCTAGGCGGGAGGACAGCTCCAGGGAAGGCCCGGTCTGGCAGGCGCTTTCTGGGCACAAACGGAGCAACACTCTGGCTGTGGAGCTGCCTCCCCAAGCCAGGGGCACCGGGACCCTGATTCCCTCCGTGCGGCGCTTAGTCTGGGCGGGGAAGCCCCAGCTTGGGAATGCAGCCTGGGGCGCTTCCTTTCCCTCGGAAAGAGCTCTCCCCGCGGGAGGCTTTGGCAGTGTGCACACCCCCAGCCCCTAAGCCCTCTGCAAGGACGCCTGGCTCCTAGGTCCGAAGGGAAGGCGAGAGCTGAGCTGAGGCACCAGTCAGGCACCACTCACGGCTCCCACACTCCCGCAGCCTGCTCCTTCCCGGGCGCGAACGCTAGAAGCTGGGCAGGGCTTGGGGAGGCTCGCCCAGCACAGAGCAGCCTCTCGGCCGGGGCTCTGTGCTATCGCGCCTGGGCGCAGAGCTGGAGCTCCGCCGGTGTGGAAGCTCACTCGGTCCTTCCCAGTACAGGCTTGCAAGCACCCGCCGGCAGCCAGCCTCTTCTCTCCCGCGTTCCGGGCATTGGGCTCCAAACCTGGGACCAAAGTAACTGCCCGGAGCTCACTGATCATGGGCTGGTTCCCCTGCGCTGCGGCTCTGCTAGGGAGCCCAAACGCCCAGGGGAAGCCCGCACAGCACATCCACCTGCCTCTAGGCGGGAGGACAGCTCCAGGGAAGGCCCGGTCTGGCAGGCGCTTTCTGGGCACAAACGGAGCAACACTCTGGCTGTGGAGCTGCCTCCCCAAGCCAGGGGCACCGGGACCCTGATTCCCTCCGTGCGGCGCTTAGTCTGGGCGGGGAAGCCCCAGCTTGGGAATGCAGCCTGGGGCGCTTCCTTTCCCTCGGAAAGAGCTCTCCCCGCGGGAGGCTTTGGCAGTGTGCACACCCCCAGCCCCTAAGCCCTCTGCAAGGACGCCTGGCTCCTAGGTCCGAAGGGAAGGCGAGAGCTGAGCTGAGGCACCAGTCAGGCACCACTCACGGCTCCCACACTCCCGCAGCCTGCTCCTTCCCGGGCGCGAACGCTAGAAGCTGGGCAGGGCTTGGGGAGGCTCGCCCAGCACAGAGCAGCCTCTCGGCCGGGGCTCTGTGCTATCGCGCCTGGGCGCAGAGCTGGAGCTCCGCCGGTGTGGAAGCTCACTCGGTCCTTCCCAGTACAGGCTTGCAAGCACCCGCCGGCAGCCAGCCTCTTCTCTCCCGCGTTCCGGGCATTGGGCTCCAAACCTGGGACCAAAGTAACTGCCCGGAGCTCACTGATCATGGGCTGGTTCCCCTGCGCTGCGGCTCTGCTAGGGAGCCCAAACGCCCAGGGGAAGCCCGCACAGCACATCCACCTGCCTCTAGGCGGGAGGACAGCTCCAGGGAAGGCCCGGTCTGGCAGGCGCTTTCTGGGCACAAACGGAGCAACACTCTGGCTGTGGAGCTGCCTCCCCAAGCCAGGGGCACCGGGACCCTGATTCCCTCCGTGCGGCGCTTAGTCTGGGCGGGGAAGCCCCAGCTTGGGAATGCAGCCTGGGGCGCTTCCTTTCCCTCGGAAAGAGCTCTCCCCGCGGGAGGCTTTGGCAGTGTGCACACCCCCAGCCCCTAAGCCCTCTGCAAGGACGCCTGGCTCCTAGGTCCGAAGGGAAGGCGAGAGCTGAGCTGAGGCACCAGTCAGGCACCACTCACGGCTCCCACACTCCCGCAGCCTGCTCCTTCCCGGGCGCGAACGCTAGAAGCTGGGCAGGGCTTGGGGAGGCTCGCCCAGCACAGAGCAGCCTCTCGGCCGGGGCTCTGTGCTATCGCGCCTGGGCGCAGAGCTGGAGCTCCGCCGGTGTGGAAGCTCACTCGGTCCTTCCCAGTACAGGCTTGCAAGCACCCGCCGGCAGCCAGCCTCTTCTCTCCCGCGTTCCGGGCATTGGGCTCCAAACCTGGGACCAAAGTAACTGCCCGGAGCTCACTGATCATGGGCTGGTTCCCCTGCGCTGCGGCTCTGCTAGGGAGCCCAAACGCCCAGGGGAAGCCCGCACAGCACATCCACCTGCCTCTAGGCGGGAGGACAGCTCCAGGGAAGGCCCGGTCTGGCAGGCGCTTTCTGGGCACAAACGGAGCAACACTCTGGCTGTGGAGCTGCCTCCCCAAGCCAGGGGCACCGGGACCCTGATTCCCTCCGTGCGGCGCTTAGTCTGGGCGGGGAAGCCCCAGCTTGGGAATGCAGCCTGGGGCGCTTCCTTTCCCTCGGAAAGAGCTCTCCCCGCGGGAGGCTTTGGCAGTGTGCACACCCCCAGCCCCTAAGCCCTCTGCAAGGACGCCTGGCTCCTAGGTCCGAAGGGAAGGCGAGAGCTGAGCTGAGGCACCAGTCAGGCACCACTCACGGCTCCCACACTCCCGCAGCCTGCTCCTTCCCGGGCGCGAACGCTAGAAGCTGGGCAGGGCTTGGGGAGGCTCGCCCAGCACAGAGCAGCCTCTCGGCCGGGGCTCTGTGCTATCGCGCCTGGGCGCAGAGCTGGAGCTCCGCCGGTGTGGAAGCTCACTCGGTCCTTCCCAGTACAGGCTTGCAAGCACCCGCCGGCAGCCAGCCTCTTCTCTCCCGCGTTCCGGGCATTGGGCTCCAAACCTGGGACCAAAGTAACTGCCCGGAGCTCACTGATCATGGGCTGGTTCCCCTGCGCTGCGGCTCTGCTAGGGAGCCCAAACGCCCAGGGGAAGCCCGCACAGCACATCCACCTGCCTCTAGGCGGGAGGACAGCTCCAGGGAAGGCCCGGTCTGGCAGGCGCTTTCTGGGCACAAACGGAGCAACACTCTGGCTGTGGAGCTGCCTCCCCAAGCCAGGGGCACCGGGACCCTGATTCCCTCCGTGCGGCGCTTAGTCTGGGCGGGGAAGCCCCAGCTTGGGAATGCAGCCTGGGGCGCTTCCTTTCCCTCGGAAAGAGCTCTCCCCGCGGGAGGCTTTGGCAGTGTGCACACCCCCAGCCCCTAAGCCCTCTGCAAGGACGCCTGGCTCCTAGGTCCGAAGGGAAGGCGAGAGCTGAGCTGAGGCACCAGTCAGGCACCACTCACGGCTCCCACACTCCCGCAGCCTGCTCCTTCCCGGGCGCGAACGCTAGAAGCTGGGCAGGGCTTGGGGAGGCTCGCCCAGCACAGAGCAGCCTCTCGGCCGGGGCTCTGTGCTATCGCGCCTGGGCGCAGAGCTGGAGCTCCGCCGGTGTGGAAGCTCACTCGGTCCTTCCCAGTACAGGCTTGCAAGCACCCGCCGGCAGCCAGCCTCTTCTCTCCCGCGTTCCGGGCATTGGGCTCCAAACCTGGGACCAAAGTAACTGCCCGGAGCTCACTGATCATGGGCTGGTTCCCCTGCGCTGCGGCTCTGCTAGGGAGCCCAAACGCCCAGGGGAAGCCCGCACAGCACATCCACCTGCCTCTAGGCGGGAGGACAGCTCCAGGGAAGGCCCGGTCTGGCAGGCGCTTTCTGGGCACAAACGGAGCAACACTCTGGCTGTGGAGCTGCCTCCCCAAGCCAGGGGCACCGGGACCCTGATTCCCTCCGTGCGGCGCTTAGTCTGGGCGGGGAAGCCCCAGCTTGGGAATGCAGCCTGGGGCGCTTCCTTTCCCTCGGAAAGAGCTCTCCCCGCGGGAGGCTTTGGCAGTGTGCACACCCCCAGCCCCTAAGCCCTCTGCAAGGACGCCTGGCTCCTAGGTCCGAAGGGAAGGCGAGAGCTGAGCTGAGGCACCAGTCAGGCACCACTCACGGCTCCCACACTCCCGCAGCCTGCTCCTTCCCGGGCGCGAACGCTAGAAGCTGGGCAGGGCTTGGGGAGGCTCGCCCAGCACAGAGCAGCCTCTCGGCCGGGGCTCTGTGCTATCGCGCCTGGGCGCAGAGCTGGAGCTCCGCCGGTGTGGAAGCTCACTCGGTCCTTCCCAGTACAGGCTTGCAAGCACCCGCCGGCAGCCAGCCTCTTCTCTCCCGCGTTCCGGGCATTGGGCTCCAAACCTGGGACCAAAGTAACTGCCCGGAGCTCACTGATCATGGGCTGGTTCCCCTGCGCTGCGGCTCTGCTAGGGAGCCCAAACGCCCAGGGGAAGCCCGCACAGCACATCCACCTGCCTCTAGGCGGGAGGACAGCTCCAGGGAAGGCCCGGTCTGGCAGGCGCTTTCTGGGCACAAACGGAGCAACACTCTGGCTGTGGAGCTGCCTCCCCAAGCCAGGGGCACCGGGACCCTGATTCCCTCCGTGCGGCGCTTAGTCTGGGCGGGGAAGCCCCAGCTTGGGAATGCAGCCTGGGGCGCTTCCTTTCCCTCGGAAAGAGCTCTCCCCGCGGGAGGCTTTGGCAGTGTGCACACCCCCAGCCCCTAAGCCCTCTGCAAGGACGCCTGGCTCCTAGGTCCGAAGGGAAGGCGAGAGCTGAGCTGAGGCACCAGTCAGGCACCACTCACGGCTCCCACACTCCCGCAGCCTGCTCCTTCCCGGGCGCGAACGCTAGAAGCTGGGCAGGGCTTGGGGAGGCTCGCCCAGCACAGAGCAGCCTCTCGGCCGGGGCTCTGTGCTATCGCGCCTGGGCGCAGAGCTGGAGCTCCGCCGGTGTGGAAGCTCACTCGGTCCTTCCCAGTACAGGCTTGCAAGCACCCGCCGGCAGCCAGCCTCTTCTCTCCCGCGTTCCGGGCATTGGGCTCCAAACCTGGGACCAAAGTAACTGCCCGGAGCTCACTGATCATGGGCTGGTTCCCCTGCGCTGCGGCTCTGCTAGGGAGCCCAAACGCCCAGGGGAAGCCCGCACAGCACATCCACCTGCCTCTAGGCGGGAGGACAGCTCCAGGGAAGGCCCGGTCTGGCAGGCGCTTTCTGGGCACAAACGGAGCAACACTCTGGCTGTGGAGCTGCCTCCCCAAGCCAGGGGCACCGGGACCCTGATTCCCTCCGTGCGGCGCTTAGTCTGGGCGGGGAAGCCCCAGCTTGGGAATGCAGCCTGGGGCGCTTCCTTTCCCTCGGAAAGAGCTCTCCCCGCGGGAGGCTTTGGCAGTGTGCACACCCCCAGCCCCTAAGCCCTCTGCAAGGACGCCTGGCTCCTAGGTCCGAAGGGAAGGCGAGAGCTGAGCTGAGGCACCAGTCAGGCACCACTCACGGCTCCCACACTCCCGCAGCCTGCTCCTTCCCGGGCGCGAACGCTAGAAGCTGGGCAGGGCTTGGGGAGGCTCGCCCAGCACAGAGCAGCCTCTCGGCCGGGGCTCTGTGCTATCGCGCCTGGGCGCAGAGCTGGAGCTCCGCCGGTGTGGAAGCTCACTCGGTCCTTCCCAGTACAGGCTTGCAAGCACCCGCCGGCAGCCAGCCTCTTCTCTCCCGCGTTCCGGGCATTGGGCTCCAAACCTGGGACCAAAGTAACTGCCCGGAGCTCACTGATCATGGGCTGGTTCCCCTGCGCTGCGGCTCTGCTAGGGAGCCCAAACGCCCAGGGGAAGCCCGCACAGCACATCCACCTGCCTCTAGGCGGGAGGACAGCTCCAGGGAAGGCCCGGTCTGGCAGGCGCTTTCTGGGCACAAACGGAGCAACACTCTGGCTGTGGAGCTGCCTCCCCAAGCCAGGGGCACCGGGACCCTGATTCCCTCCGTGCGGCGCTTAGTCTGGGCGGGGAAGCCCCAGCTTGGGAATGCAGCCTGGGGCGCTTCCTTTCCCTCGGAAAGAGCTCTCCCCGCGGGAGGCTTTGGCAGTGTGCACACCCCCAGCCCCTAAGCCCTCTGCAAGGACGCCTGGCTCCTAGGTCCGAAGGGAAGGCGAGAGCTGAGCTGAGGCACCAGTCAGGCACCACTCACGGCTCCCACACTCCCGCAGCCTGCTCCTTCCCGGGCGCGAACGCTAGAAGCTGGGCAGGGCTTGGGGAGGCTCGCCCAGCACAGAGCAGCCTCTCGGCCGGGGCTCTGTGCTATCGCGCCTGGGCGCAGAGCTGGAGCTCCGCCGGTGTGGAAGCTCACTCGGTCCTTCCCAGTACAGGCTTGCAAGCACCCGCCGGCAGCCAGCCTCTTCTCTCCCGCGTTCCGGGCATTGGGCTCCAAACCTGGGACCAAAGTAACTGCCCGGAGCTCACTGATCATGGGCTGGTTCCCCTGCGCTGCGGCTCTGCTAGGGAGCCCAAACGCCCAGGGGAAGCCCGCACAGCACATCCACCTGCCTCTAGGCGGGAGGACAGCTCCAGGGAAGGCCCGGTCTGGCAGGCGCTTTCTGGGCACAAACGGAGCAACACTCTGGCTGTGGAGCTGCCTCCCCAAGCCAGGGGCACCGGGACCCTGATTCCCTCCGTGCGGCGCTTAGTCTGGGCGGGGAAGCCCCAGCTTGGGAATGCAGCCTGGGGCGCTTCCTTTCCCTCGGAAAGAGCTCTCCCCGCGGGAGGCTTTGGCAGTGTGCACACCCCCAGCCCCTAAGCCCTCTGCAAGGACGCCTGGCTCCTAGGTCCGAAGGGAAGGCGAGAGCTGAGCTGAGGCACCAGTCAGGCACCACTCACGGCTCCCACACTCCCGCAGCCTGCTCCTTCCCGGGCGCGAACGCTAGAAGCTGGGCAGGGCTTGGGGAGGCTCGCCCAGCACAGAGCAGCCTCTCGGCCGGGGCTCTGTGCTATCGCGCCTGGGCGCAGAGCTGGAGCTCCGCCGGTGTGGAAGCTCACTCGGTCCTTCCCAGTACAGGCTTGCAAGCACCCGCCGGCAGCCAGCCTCTTCTCTCCCGCGTTCCGGGCATTGGGCTCCAAACCTGGGACCAAAGTAACTGCCCGGAGCTCACTGATCATGGGCTGGTTCCCCTGCGCTGCGGCTCTGCTAGGGAGCCCAAACGCCCAGGGGAAGCCCGCACAGCACATCCACCTGCCTCTAGGCGGGAGGACAGCTCCAGGGAAGGCCCGGTCTGGCAGGCGCTTTCTGGGCACAAACGGAGCAACACTCTGGCTGTGGAGCTGCCTCCCCAAGCCAGGGGCACCGGGACCCTGATTCCCTCCGTGCGGCGCTTAGTCTGGGCGGGGAAGCCCCAGCTTGGGAATGCAGCCTGGGGCGCTTCCTTTCCCTCGGAAAGAGCTCTCCCCGCGGGAGGCTTTGGCAGTGTGCACACCCCCAGCCCCTAAGCCCTCTGCAAGGACGCCTGGCTCCTAGGTCCGAAGGGAAGGCGAGAGCTGAGCTGAGGCACCAGTCAGGCACCACTCACGGCTCCCACACTCCCGCAGCCTGCTCCTTCCCGGGCGCGAACGCTAGAAGCTGGGCAGGGCTTGGGGAGGCTCGCCCAGCACAGAGCAGCCTCTCGGCCGGGGCTCTGTGCTATCGCGCCTGGGCGCAGAGCTGGAGCTCCGCCGGTGTGGAAGCTCACTCGGTCCTTCCCAGTACAGGCTTGCAAGCACCCGCCGGCAGCCAGCCTCTTCTCTCCCGCGTTCCGGGCATTGGGCTCCAAACCTGGGACCAAAGTAACTGCCCGGAGCTCACTGATCATGGGCTGGTTCCCCTGCGCTGCGGCTCTGCTAGGGAGCCCAAACGCCCAGGGGAAGCCCGCACAGCACATCCACCTGCCTCTAGGCGGGAGGACAGCTCCAGGGAAGGCCCGGTCTGGCAGGCGCTTTCTGGGCACAAACGGAGCAACACTCTGGCTGTGGAGCTGCCTCCCCAAGCCAGGGGCACCGGGACCCTGATTCCCTCCGTGCGGCGCTTAGTCTGGGCGGGGAAGCCCCAGCTTGGGAATGCAGCCTGGGGCGCTTCCTTTCCCTCGGAAAGAGCTCTCCCCGCGGGAGGCTTTGGCAGTGTGCACACCCCCAGCCCCTAAGCCCTCTGCAAGGACGCCTGGCTCCTAGGTCCGAAGGGAAGGCGAGAGCTGAGCTGAGGCACCAGTCAGGCACCACTCACGGCTCCCACACTCCCGCAGCCTGCTCCTTCCCGGGCGCGAACGCTAGAAGCTGGGCAGGGCTTGGGGAGGCTCGCCCAGCACAGAGCAGCCTCTCGGCCGGGGCTCTGTGCTATCGCGCCTGGGCGCAGAGCTGGAGCTCCGCCGGTGTGGAAGCTCACTCGGTCCTTCCCAGTACAGGCTTGCAAGCACCCGCCGGCAGCCAGCCTCTTCTCTCCCGCGTTCCGGGCATTGGGCTCCAAACCTGGGACCAAAGTAACTGCCCGGAGCTCACTGATCATGGGCTGGTTCCCCTGCGCTGCGGCTCTGCTAGGGAGCCCAAACGCCCAGGGGAAGCCCGCACAGCACATCCACCTGCCTCTAGGCGGGAGGACAGCTCCAGGGAAGGCCCGGTCTGGCAGGCGCTTTCTGGGCACAAACGGAGCAACACTCTGGCTGTGGAGCTGCCTCCCCAAGCCAGGGGCACCGGGACCCTGATTCCCTCCGTGCGGCGCTTAGTCTGGGCGGGGAAGCCCCAGCTTGGGAATGCAGCCTGGGGCGCTTCCTTTCCCTCGGAAAGAGCTCTCCCCGCGGGAGGCTTTGGCAGTGTGCACACCCCCAGCCCCTAAGCCCTCTGCAAGGACGCCTGGCTCCTAGGTCCGAAGGGAAGGCGAGAGCTGAGCTGAGGCACCAGTCAGGCACCACTCACGGCTCCCACACTCCCGCAGCCTGCTCCTTCCCGGGCGCGAACGCTAGAAGCTGGGCAGGGCTTGGGGAGGCTCGCCCAGCACAGAGCAGCCTCTCGGCCGGGGCTCTGTGCTATCGCGCCTGGGCGCAGAGCTGGAGCTCCGCCGGTGTGGAAGCTCACTCGGTCCTTCCCAGTACAGGCTTGCAAGCACCCGCCGGCAGCCAGCCTCTTCTCTCCCGCGTTCCGGGCATTGGGCTCCAAACCTGGGACCAAAGTAACTGCCCGGAGCTCACTGATCATGGGCTGGTTCCCCTGCGCTGCGGCTCTGCTAGGGAGCCCAAACGCCCAGGGGAAGCCCGCACAGCACATCCACCTGCCTCTAGGCGGAGGACAGCTCCAGGGAAGGCCCGGTCTGGCAGGCGCTTTCTGGGCACAAACGGAGCAACACTCTGGCTGTGGAGCTGCCTCCCCAAGCCAGGGGCACCGGGACCCTGATTCCCTCCGTGCGGCGCTTAGTCTGGGCGGGGAAGCCCCAGCTTGGGAATGCAGCCTGGGGCGCTTCCTTTCCCTCGGAAAGAGCTCTCCCCGCGGGAGGCTTTGGCAGTGTGCACACCCCCAGCCCCTAAGCCCTCTGCAAGGACGCCTGGCTCCTAGGTCCGAAGGGAAGGCGAGAGCTGAGCTGAGGCACCAGTCAGGCACCACTCACGGCTCCCACACTCCCGCAGCCTGCTCCTTCCCGGGCGCGAACGCTAGAAGCTGGGCAGGGCTTGGGGAGGCTCGCCCAGCACAGAGCAGCCTCTCGGCCGGGGCTCTGTGCTATCGCGCCTGGGCGCAGAGCTGGAGCTCCGCCGGTGTGGAAGCTCACTCGGTCCTTCCCAGTACAGGCTTGCAAGCACCCGCCGGCAGCCAGCCTCTTCTCTCCCGCGTTCCGGGCATTGGGCTCCAAACCTGGGACCAAAGTAACTGCCCGGAGCTCACTGATCATGGGCTGGTTCCCCTGCGCTGCGGCTCTGCTAGGGAGCCCAAACGCCCAGGGGAAGCCCGCACAGCACATCCACCTGCCTCTAGGCGGGAGGACAGCTCCAGGGAAGGCCCGGTCTGGCAGGCGCTTTCTGGGCACAAACGGAGCAACACTCTGGCTGTGGAGCTGCCTCCCCAAGCCAGGGGCACCGGGACCCTGATTCCCTCCGTGCGGCGCTTAGTCTGGGCGGGGAAGCCCCAGCTTGGGAATGCAGCCTGGGGCGCTTCCTTTCCCTCGGAAAGAGCTCTCCCCGCGGGAGGCTTTGGCAGTGTGCACACCCCCAGCCCCTAAGCCCTCTGCAAGGACGCCTGGCTCCTAGGTCCGAAGGGAAGGCGAGAGCTGAGCTGAGGCACCAGTCAGGCACCACTCACGGCTCCCACACTCCCGCAGCCTGCTCCTTCCCGGGCGCGAACGCTAGAAGCTGGGCAGGGCTTGGGGAGGCTCGCCCAGCACAGAGCAGCCTCTCGGCCGGGGCTCTGTGCTATCGCGCCTGGGCGCAGAGCTGGAGCTCCGCCGGTGTGGAAGCTCACTCGGTCCTTCCCAGTACAGGCTTGCAAGCACCCGCCGGCAGCCAGCCTCTTCTCTCCCGCGTTCCGGGCATTGGGCTCCAAACCTGGGACCAAAGTAACTGCCCGGAGCTCACTGATCATGGGCTGGTTCCCCTGCGCTGCGGCTCTGCTAGGGAGCCCAAACGCCCAGGGGAAGCCCGCACAGCACATCCACCTGCCTCTAGGCGGGAGGACAGCTCCAGGGAAGGCCCGGTCTGGCAGGCGCTTTCTGGGCACAAACGGAGCAACACTCTGGCTGTGGAGCTGCCTCCCCAAGCCAGGGGCACCGGGACCCTGATTCCCTCCGTGCGGCGCTTAGTCTGGGCGGGGAAGCCCCAGCTTGGGAATGCAGCCTGGGGCGCTTCCTTTCCCTCGGAAAGAGCTCTCCCCGCGGGAGGCTTTGGCAGTGTGCACACCCCCAGCCCCTAAGCCCTCTGCAAGGACGCCTGGCTCCTAGGTCCGAAGGGAAGGCGAGAGCTGAGCTGAGGCACCAGTCAGGCACCACTCACGGCTCCCACACTCCCGCAGCCTGCTCCTTCCCGGGCGCGAACGCTAGAAGCTGGGCAGGGCTTGGGGAGGCTCGCCCAGCACAGAGCAGCCTCTCGGCCGGGGCTCTGTGCTATCGCGCCTGGGCGCAGAGCTGGAGCTCCGCCGGTGTGGAAGCTCACTCGGTCCTTCCCAGTACAGGCTTGCAAGCACCCGCCGGCAGCCAGCCTCTTCTCTCCCGCGTTCCGGGCATTGGGCTCCAAACCTGGGACCAAAGTAACTGCCCGGAGCTCACTGATCATGGGCTGGTTCCCCTGCGCTGCGGCTCTGCTAGGGAGCCCAAACGCCCAGGGGAAGCCCGCACAGCACATCCACCTGCCTCTAGGCGGGAGGACAGCTCCAGGGAAGGCCCGGTCTGGCAGGCGCTTTCTGGGCACAAACGGAGCAACACTCTGGCTGTGGAGCTGCCTCCCCAAGCCAGGGGCACCGGGACCCTGATTCCCTCCGTGCGGCGCTTAGTCTGGGCGGGGAAGCCCCAGCTTGGGAATGCAGCCTGGGGCGCTTCCTTTCCCTCGGAAAGAGCTCTCCCCGCGGGAGGCTTTGGCAGTGTGCACACCCCCAGCCCCTAAGCCCTCTGCAAGGACGCCTGGCTCCTAGGTCCGAAGGGAAGGCGAGAGCTGAGCTGAGGCACCAGTCAGGCACCACTCACGGCTCCCACACTCCCGCAGCCTGCTCCTTCCCGGGCGCGAACGCTAGAAGCTGGGCAGGGCTTGGGGAGGCTCGCCCAGCACAGAGCAGCCTCTCGGCCGGGGCTCTGTGCTATCGCGCCTGGGCGCAGAGCTGGAGCTCCGCCGGTGTGGAAGCTCACTCGGTCCTTCCCAGTACAGGCTTGCAAGCACCCGCCGGCAGCCAGCCTCTTCTCTCCCGCGTTCCGGGCATTGGGCTCCAAACCTGGGACCAAAGTACTGCCCGGAGCTCACTGATCATGGGCTGGTTCCCCTGCGCTGCGGCTCTGCTAGGGAGCCCAAACGCCCAGGGGAAGCCCGCACAGCACATCCACCTGCCTCTAGGCGGGAGGACAGCTCCAGGGAAGGCCCGGTCTGGCAGGCGCTTTCTGGGCACAAACGGAGCAACACTCTGGCTGTGGAGCTGCCTCCCCAAGCCAGGGGCACCGGGACCCTGATTCCCTCCGTGCGGCGCTTAGTCTGGGCGGGGAAGCCCCAGCTTGGGAATGCAGCCTGGGGCGCTTCCTTTCCCTCGGAAAGAGCTCTCCCCGCGGGAGGCTTTGGCAGTGTGCACACCCCCAGCCCCTAAGCCCTCTGCAAGGACGCCTGGCTCCTAGGTCCGAAGGGAAGGCGAGAGCTGAGCTGAGGCACCAGTCAGGCACCACTCACGGCTCCCACACTCCCGCAGCCTGCTCCTTCCCGGGCGCGAACGCTAGAAGCTGGGCAGGGCTTGGGGAGGCTCGCCCAGCACAGAGCAGCCTCTCGGCCGGGGCTCTGTGCTATCGCGCCTGGGCGCAGAGCTGGAGCTCCGCCGGTGTGGAAGCTCACTCGGTCCTTCCCAGTACAGGCTTGCAAGCACCCGCCGGCAGCCAGCCTCTTCTCTCCCGCGTTCCGGGCATTGGGCTCCAAACCTGGGACCAAAGTACTGCCCGGAGCTCACTGATCATGGGCTGGTTCCCCTGCGCTGCGGCTCTGCTAGGGAGCCCAAACGCCCAGGGGAAGCCCGCACAGCACATCCACCTGCCTCTAGGCGGGAGGACAGCTCCAGGGAAGGCCCGGTCTGGCAGGCGCTTTCTGGGCACAAACGGAGCAACACTCTGGCTGTGGAGCTGCCTCCCCAAGCCAGGGGCACCGGGACCCTGATTCCCTCCGTGCGGCGCTTAGTCTGGGCGGGGAAGCCCCAGCTTGGGAATGCAGCCTGGGGCGCTTCCTTTCCCTCGGAAAGAGCTCTCCCCGCGGGAGGCTTTGGCAGTGTGCACACCCCCAGCCCCTAAGCCCTCTGCAAGGACGCCTGGCTCCTAGGTCCGAAGGGAAGGCGAGAGCTGAGCTGAGGCACCAGTCAGGCACCACTCACGGCTCCCACACTCCCGCAGCCTGCTCCTTCCCGGGCGCGAACGCTAGAAGCTGGGCAGGGCTTGGGGAGGCTCGCCCAGCACAGAGCAGCCTCTCGGCCGGGGCTCTGTGCTATCGCGCCTGGGCGCAGAGCTGGAGCTCCGCCGGTGTGGAAGCTCACTCGGTCCTTCCCAGTACAGGCTTGCAAGCACCCGCCGGCAGCCAGCCTCTTCTCTCCCGCGTTCCGGGCATTGGGCTCCAAACCTGGGACCAAAGTACTGCCCGGAGCTCACTGATCATGGGCTGGTTCCCCTGCGCTGCGGCTGTGCTAGGGAGCCCAAACGCCCAGGGGAAGCCCGCACAGCACATCCACCTGCCTCTAGGCGGGAGGACAGCTCCAGGGAAGGCCCGGTCTGGCAGGCGCTTTCTGGGCACAAACGGAGCAACACTCTGGCTGTGGAGCTGCCTCCCCAAGCCAGGGGCACCGGGACCCTGATTCCCTCCGTGCGGCGCTTAGTCTGGGCGGGGAAGCCCCAGCTTGGGAATGCAGCCTGGGGCGCTTCCTTTCCCTCGGAAAGAGCTCTCCCCGCGGGAGGCTTTGGCAGTGTGCACACCCCCAGCCCCTAAGCCCTCTGCAAGGACGCCTGGCTCCTAGGTCCGAAGGGAAGGCGAGAGCTGAGCTGAGGCACCAGTCAGGCACCACTCACGGCTCCCACACTCCCGCAGCCTGCTCCTTCCCGGGCGCGAACGCTAGAAGCTGGGCAGGGCTTGGGGAGGCTCGCCCAGCACAGAGCAGCCTCTCGGCCGGGGCTCTGTGCTATCGCGCCTGGGCGCAGAGCTGGAGCTCCGCCGGTGTGGAAGCTCACTCGGTCCTTCCCAGTACAGGCTTGCAAGCACCCGCCGGCAGCCAGCCTCTTCTCTCCCGCGTTCCGGGCATTGGGCTCCAAACCTGGGACCAAAGTAACTGCCCGGAGCTCACTGATCATGGGCTGGTTCCCCTGCGCTGCGGCTGTGCTAGGGAGCCCAAACGCCCAGGGGAAGCCCGCACAGCACATCCACCTGCCTCTAGGCGGGAGGACAGCTCCAGGGAAGGCCCGGTCTGGCAGGCGCTTTCTGGGCACAAACGGAGCAACACTCTGGCTGTGGAGCTGCCTCCCCAAGCCAGGGGCACCGGGACCCTGATTCCCTCCGTGCGGCGCTTAGTCTGGGCGGGGAAGCCCCAGCTTGGGAATGCAGCCTGGGGCGCTTCCTTTCCCTCGGAAAGAGCTCTCCCCGCGGGAGGCTTTGGCAGTGTGCACACCCCCAGCCCCTAAGCCCTCTGCAAGGACGCCTGGCTCCTAGGTCCGAAGGGAAGGCGAGAGCTGAGCTGAGGCAGCAGTCAGGCACCACTCACGGCTCCCACACTCCCGCAGCCTGCTCCTTCCCGGGCGCGAACGCTAGAAGCTGGGCAGGGCTTGGGGAGGCTCGCCCAGCACAGAGCAGCCTCTCGGCCGGGGCTCTGTGCTATCGCGCCTGGGCGCAGAGCTGGAGCTCCGCCGGTGTGGAAGCTCACTCGGTCCTTCCCAGTACAGGCTTGCAAGCACCCGCCGGCAGCCAGCCTCTTCTCTCCCGCGTTCCGGGCATTGGGCTCCAAACCTGGGACCAAAGTAACTGCCCGGAGCTCACTGATCATGGGCTGGTTCCCCTGCGCTGCGGCTGTGCTAGGGAGCCCAAACGCACAGGGGAAGCCCGCACAGCACATCCACCTGCCTCTAGGCGGGAGGACAGCTCCAGGGAAGGCCCGGTCTGGCAGGCGCTTTCTGGGCACAAACGGAGCAACACTCTGGCTGTGGAGCTGCCTCCCCAAGCCAGGGGCACCGGGACCCTGATTCCCTCCGTGCGGCGCTTAGTCTGGGCGGGGAAGCCCCAGCTTGGGAATGCAGCCTGGGGCGCTTCCTTTCCCTCGGAAAGAGCTCTCCCCGCGGGAGGCTTTGGCAGTGTGCACACCCCCAGCCCCTAAGCCCTCTGCAAGGACGCCTGGCTCCTAGGTCCGAAGGGAAGGCGAGAGCTGAGCTGAGGCACCAGTCAGGCACCACTCACGGCTCCCACACTCCCGCAGCCTGCTCCTTCCCGGGCGCGAACGCTAGAAGCTGGGCAGGGCTTGGGGAGGCTCGCCCAGCACAGAGCAGCCTCTCGGCCGGGGCTCTGTGCTATCGCGCCTGGGCGCAGAGCTGGAGCTCCGCCGGTGTGGAAGCTCACTCGGTCCTTCCCAGTACAGGCTTGCAAGCACCCGCCGGCAGCCAGCCTCTTCTCTCCCGCGTTCCGGGCA
This sequence comes from Bos indicus, assembly GCF_029378745.1. Classification (NCBI taxonomy): domain Eukaryota; kingdom Metazoa; phylum Chordata; class Mammalia; order Artiodactyla; family Bovidae; genus Bos; species Bos indicus. Next base: position 612,508 of record NW_027223723.1, read on the forward strand.
TTGGGCTCCAAACCTGGGACCAAAGTACTGCCCGGAGCTCACTGATCATGGGCTGGTTCCCCTGCGCTGCGGCTGTGCTAGGGAGCCCAAACGCCCAGGGGAAGCCCGCACAGCACATCCACCTGCCTCTAGGCGGGAGGACAGCTCCAGGGAAGGCCCGGTCTGGCAGGCGCTTTCTGGGCACAAACGGAGCAACACTCTGGCTGTGGAGCTGCCTCCCCAAGCCAGGGGCACCGGGACCCTGATTCCCTCCGTGCGGCGCTTAGTCTGGGCGGGGAAGCCCCAGCTTGGGAATGCAGCCTGGGGCGCTTCCTTTCCCTCGGAAAGAGCTCTCCCCGCGGGAGGCTTTGGCAGTGTGCACACCCCCAGCCCCTAAGCCCTCTGCAAGGACGCCTGGCTCCTAGGTCCGAAGGGAAGGCGAGAGCTGAGCTGAGGCACCAGTCAGGCACCACTCACGGCTCCCACACTCCCGCAGCCTGCTCCTTCCCGGGCGCGAACGCTAGAAGCTGGGCAGGGCTTGGGGAGGCTCGCCCAGCACAGAGCAGCCTCTCGGCCGGGGCTCTGTGCTATCGCGCCTGGGCGCAGAGCTGGAGCTCCGCCGGTGTGGAAGCTCACTCGGTCCTTCCCAGTACAGGCTTGCAAGCACCCGCCGGCAGCCAGCCTCTTCTCTCCCGCGTTCCGGGCATTGGGCTCCAAACCTGGGACCAAAGTACTGCCCGGAGCTCACTGATCATGGGCTGGTTCCCCTGCGCTGCGGCTGTGCTAGGGAGCCCAAACGCCCAGGGGAAGCCCGCACAGCACATCCACCTGCCTCTAGGCGGGAGGACAGCTCCAGGGAAGGCCCGGTCTGGCAGGCGCTTTCTGGGCACAAACGGAGCAACACTCTGGCTGTGGAGCTGCCTCCCCAAGCCAGGGGCACCGGGACCCTGATTCCCTCCGTGCGGCGCTTAGTCTGGGCGGGGAAGCCCCAGCTTGGGAATGCAGCCTGGGGCGCTTCCTTTCCCTCGGAAAGAGCTCTCCCCGCGGGAGGCTTTGGCAGTGTGCACACCCCCAGCCCCTAAGCCCTCTGCAAGGACGCCTGGCTCCTAGGTCCGAAGGGAAGGCGAGAGCTGAGCTGAGGCACCAGTCAGGCACCACTCACGGCTCCCACACTCCCGCAGCCTGCTCCTTCCCGGGCGCGAACGCTAGAAGCTGGGCAGGGCTTGGGGAGGCTCGCCCAGCACAGAGCAGCCTCTCGGCCGGGGCTCTGTGCTATCGCGCCTGGGCGCAGAGCTGGAGCTCCGCCGGTGTGGAAGCTCACTCGGTCCTTCCCAGTACAGGCTTGCAAGCACCCGCCGGCAGCCAGCCTCTTCTCTCCCGCGTTCCGGGCATTGGGCTCCAAACCTGGGACCAAAGTACTGCCCGGAGCTCACTGATCATGGGCTGGTTCCCCTGCGCTGCGGCTGTGCTAGGGAGCCCAAACGCCCAGGGGAAGCCCGCACAGCACATCCACCTGCCTCTAGGCGGGAGGACAGCTCCAGGGAAGGCCCGGTCTGGCAGGCGCTTTCTGGGCACAAACGGAGCAACACTCTGGCTGTGGAGCTGCCTCCCCAAGCCAGGGGCACCGGGACCCTGATTCCCTCCGTGCGGCGCTTAGTCTGGGCGGGGAAGCCCCAGCTTGGGAATGCAGCCTGGGGCGCTTCCTTTCCCTCGGAAAGAGCTCTCCCCGCGGGAGGCTTTGGCAGTGTGCACACCCCCAGCCCCTAAGCCCTCTGCAAGGACGCCTGGCTCCTAGGTCCGAAGGGAAGGCGAGAGCTGAGCTGAGGCACCAGTCAGGCACCACTCACGGCTCCCACACTCCCGCAGCCTGCTCCTTCCCGGGCGCGAACGCTAGAAGCTGGGCAGGGCTTGGGGAGGCTCGCCCAGCACAGAGCAGCCTCTCGGCCGGGGCTCTGTGCTATCGCGCCTGGGCGCAGAGCTGGAGCTCCGCCGGTGTGGAAGCTCACTCGGTCCTTCCCAGTACAGGCTTGCAAGCACCCGCCGGCAGCCAGCCTCTTCTCTCCCGCGTTCCGGGCATTGGGCTCCAAACCTGGGACCAAAGTACTGCCCGGAGCTCACTGATCATGGGCTGGTTCCCCTGCGCTGCGGCTGTGCTAGGGAGCCCAAACGCACAGGGGAAGCCCGCACAGCACATCCACCTGCCTCTAGGCGGGAGGACAGCTCCAGGGAAGGCCCGGTCTGGCAGGCGCTTTCTGGGCACAAACGGAGCAACACTCTGGCTGTGGAGCTGCCTCCCCAAGCCAGGGGCACCGGGACCCTGATTCCCTCCGTGCGGCGCTTAGTCTGGGCGGGGAAGCCCCAGCTTGGGAATGCAGCCTGGGGCGCTTCCTTTCCCTCGGAAAGAGCTCTCCCCGCGGGAGGCTTTGGCAGTGTGCACACCCCCAGCCCCTAAGCCCTCTGCAAGGACGCCTGGCTCCTAGGTCCGAAGGGAAGGCGAGAGCTGAGCTGAGGCACCAGTCAGGCACCACTCACGGCTCCCACACTCCCGCAGCCTGCTCCTTCCCGGGCGCGAACGCTAGAAGCTGGGCAGGGCTTGGGGAGGCTCGCCCAGCACAGAGCAGCCTCTCGGCCGGGGCTCTGTGCTATCGCGCCTGGGCGCAGAGCTGGAGCTCCGCCGGTGTGGAAGCTCACTCGGTCCTTCCCAGTACAGGCTTGCAAGCACCCGCCGGCAGCCAGCCTCTTCTCTCCCGCGTTCCGGGCATTGGGCTCCAAACCTGGGACCAAAGTACTGCCCGGAGCTCACTGATCATGGGCTGGTTCCCCTGCGCTGCGGCTGTGCTAGGGAGCCCAAACGCCCAGGGGAAGCCCGCACAGCACATCCACCTGCCTCTAGGCGGGAGGACAGCTCCAGGGAAGGCCCGGTCTGGCAGGCGCTTTCTGGGCACAAACGGAGCAACACTCTGGCTGTGGAGCTGCCTCCCCAAGCCAGGGGCACCGGGACCCTGATTCCCTCCGTGCGGCGCTTAGTCTGGGCGGGGAAGCCCCAGCTTGGGAATGCAGCCTGGGGCGCTTCCTTTCCCTCGGAAAGAGCTCTCCCCGCGGGAGGCTTTGGCAGTGTGCACACCCCCAGCCCCTAAGCCCTCTGCAAGGACGCCTGGCTCCTAGGTCCGAAGGGAAGGCGAGAGCTGAGCTGAGGCACCAGTCAGGCACCACTCACGGCTCCCACACTCCCGCAGCCTGCTCCTTCCCGGGCGCGAACGCTAGAAGCTGGGCAGGGCTTGGGGAGGCTCGCCCAGCACAGAGCAGCCTCTCGGCCGGGGCTCTGTGCTATCGCGCCTGGGCGCAGAGCTGGAGCTCCGCCGGTGTGGAAGCTCACTCGGTCCTTCCCAGTACAGGCTTGCAAGCACCCGCCGGCAGCCAGCCTCTTCTCTCCCGCGTTCCGGGCATTGGGCTCCAAACCTGGGACCAAAGTACTGCCCGGAGCTCACTGATCATGGGCTGGTTCCCCTGCGCTGCGGCTGTGCTAGGGAGCCCAAACGCACAGGGGAAGCCCGCACAGCACATCCACCTGCCTCTAGGCGGAGGACAGCTCCAGGGAAGGCCCGGTCTGGCAGGCGCTTTCTGGGCACAAACGGAGCAACACTCTGGCTGTGGAGCTGCCTCCCCAAGCCAGGGGCACCGGGACCCTGATTCCCTCCGTGCGGCGCTTAGTCTGGGCGGGGAAGCCCCAGCTTGGGAATGCAGCCTGGGGCGCTTCCTTTCCCTCGGAAAGAGCTCTCCCCGCGGGAGGCTTTGGCAGTGTGCACACCCCCAGCCCCTAAGCCCTCTGCAAGGACGCCTGGCTCCTAGGTCCGAAGGGAAGGCGAGAGCTGAGCTGAGGCACCAGTCAGGCACCACTCACGGCTCCCACACTCCCGCAGCCTGCTCCTTCCCGGGCGCGAACGCTAGAAGCTGGGCAGGGCTTGGGGAGGCTCGCCCAGCACAGAGCAGCCTCTCGGCCGGGGCTCTGTGCTATCGCGCCTGGGCGCAGAGCTGGAGCTCCGCCGGTGTGGAAGCTCACTCGGTCCTTCCCAGTACAGGCTTGCAAGCACCCGCCGGCAGCCAGCCTCTTCTCTCCCGCGTTCCGGGCATTGGGCTCCAAACCTGGGACCAAAGTACTGCCCGGAGCTCACTGATCATGGGCTGGTTCCCCTGCGCTGCGGCTGTGCTAGGGAGCCCAAACGCACAGGGGAAGCCCGCACAGCACATCCACCTGCCTCTAGGCGGGAGGACAGCTCCAGGGAAGGCCCGGTCTGGCAGGCGCTTTCTGGGCACAAACGGAGCAACACTCTGGCTGTGGAGCTGCCTCCCCAAGCCAGGGGCACCGGGACCCTGATTCCCTCCGTGCGGCGCTTAGTCTGGGCGGGGAAGCCCCAGCTTGGGAATGCAGCCTGGGGCGCTTCCTTTCCCTCGGAAAGAGCTCTCCCCGCGGGAGGCTTTGGCAGTGTGCACACCCCCAGCCCCTAAGCCCTCTGCAAGGACGCCTGGCTCCTAGGTCCGAAGGGAAGGCGAGAGCTGAGCTGAGGCACCAGTCAGGCACCACTCACGGCTCCCACACTCCCGCAGCCTGCTCCTTCCCGGGCGCGAACGCTAGAAGCTGGGCAGGGCTTGGGGAGGCTCGCCCAGCACAGAGCAGCCTCTCGGCCGGGGCTCTGTGCTATCGCGCCTGGGCGCAGAGCTGGAGCTCCGCCGGTGTGGAAGCTCACTCGGTCCTTCCCAGTACAGGCTTGCAAGCACCCGCCGGCAGCCAGCCTCTTCTCTCCCGCGTTCCGGGCATTGGGCTCCAAACCTGGGACCAAAGTACTGCCCGGAGCTCACTGATCATGGGCTGGTTCCCCTGCGCTGCGGCTGTGCTAGGGAGCCCAAACGCACAGGGGAAGCCCGCACAGCACATCCACCTGCCTCTAGGCGGGAGGACAGCTCCAGGGAAGGCCCGGTCTGGCAGGCGCTTTCTGGGCACAAACGGAGCAACACTCTGGCTGTGGAGCTGCCTCCCCAAGCCAGGGGCACCGGGACCCTGATTCCCTCCGTGCGGCGCTTAGTCTGGGCGGGGAAGCCCCAGCTTGGGAATGCAGCCTGGGGCGCTTCCTTTCCCTCGGAAAGAGCTCTCCCCGCGGGAGGCTTTGGCAGTGTGCACACCCCCAGCCCCTAAGCCCTCTGCAAGGACGCCTGGCTCCTAGGTCCGAAGGGAAGGCGAGAGCTGAGCTGAGGCACCAGTCAGGCACCACTCACGGCTCCCACACTCCCGCAGCCTGCTCCTTCCCGGGCGCGAACGCTAGAAGCTGGGCAGGGCTTGGGGAGGCTCGCCCAGCACAGAGCAGCCTCTCGGCCGGGGCTCTGTGCTATCGCGCCTGGGCGCAGAGCTGGAGCTCCGCCGGTGTGGAAGCTCACTCGGTCCTTCCCAGTACAGGCTTGCAAGCACCCGCCGGCAGCCAGCCTCTTCTCTCCCGCGTTCCGGGCATTGGGCTCCAAACCTGGGACCAAAGTACTGCCCGGAGCTCACTGATCATGGGCTGGTTCCCCTGCGCTGCGGCTGTGCTAGGGAGCCCAAACGCCCAGGGGAAGCCCGCACAGCACATCCACCTGCCTCTAGGCGGGAGGACAGCTCCAGGGAAGGCCCGGTCTGGCAGGCGCTTTCTGGGCACAAACGGAGCAACACTCTGGCTGTGGAGCTGCCTCCCCAAGCCAGGGGCACCGGGACCCTGATTCCCTCCGTGCGGCGCTTAGTCTGGGCGGGGAAGCACCAGCTTGGGAATGCAGCCTGGGGCGCTTCCTTTCCCTCGGAAAGAGCTCTCCCCGCGGGAGGCTTTGGCAGTGTGCACACCCCCAGCCCCTAAGCCCTCTGCAAGGACGCCTGGCTCCTAGGTCCGAAGGGAAGGCGAGAGCTGAGCTGAGGCACCAGTCAGGCACCACTCACGGCTCCCACACTCCCGCAGCCTGCTCCTTCCCGGGCGCGAACGCTAGAAGCTGGGCAGGGCTTGGGGAGGCTCGCCCAGCACAGAGCAGCCTCTCGGCCGGGGCTCTGTGCTATCGCGCCTGGGCGCAGAGCTGGAGCTCCGCCGGTGTGGAAGCTCACTCGGTCCTTCCCAGTACAGGCTTGCAAGCACCCGCCGGCAGCCAGCCTCTTCTCTCCCGCGTTCCGGGCATAGGGCTCCAAACCTGGGACCAAAGTACTGCCCGGAGCTCACTGATCATGGGCTGGTTCCCCTGCGCTGCGGCTGTGCTAGGGAGCCCAAACGCACAGGGGAAGCCCGCACAGCACATCCACCTGCCTCTAGGCGGGAGGACAGCTCCAGGGAAGGCCCGGTCTGGCAGGCGCTTTCTGGGCACAAACGGAGCAACACTCTGGCTGTGGAGCTGCCTCCCCAAGCCAGGGGCACCGGGACCCTGATTCCCTCCGTGCGGCGCTTAGTCTGGGCGGGGAAGCCCCAGCTTGGGAATGCAGCCTGGGGCGCTTCCTTTCCCTCGGAAAGAGCTCTCCCCGCGGGAGGCTTTGGCAGTGTGCACACCCCCAGCCCCTAAGCCCTCTGCAAGGACGCCTGGCTCCTAGGTCCGAAGGGAAGGCGAGAGCTGAGCTGAGGCACCAGTCAGGCACCACTCACGGCTCCCACACTCCCGCAGCCTGCTCCTTCCCGGGCGCGAACGCTAGAAGCTGGGCAGGGCTTGGGGAGGCTCGCCCAGCACAGAGCAGCCTCTCGGCCGGGGCTCTGTGCTATCGCGCCTGGGCGCAGAGCTGGAGCTCCGCCGGTGTGGAAGCTCACTCGGTCCTTCCCAGTACAGGCTTGCAAGCACCCGCCGGCAGCCAGCCTCTTCTCTCCCGCGTTCCGGGCATTGGGCTCCAAACCTGGGACCAAAGTACTGCCCGGAGCTCACTGATCATGGGCTGGTTCCCCTGCGCTGCGGCTGTGCTAGGGAGCCCAAACGCCCAGGGGAAGCCCGCACAGCACATCCACCTGCCTCTAGGCGGGAGGACAGCTCCAGGGAAGGCCCGGTCTGGCAGGCGCTTTCTGGGCACAAACGGAGCAACACTCTGGCTGTGGAGCTGCCTCCCCAAGCCAGGGGCACCGGGACCCTGATTCCCTCCGTGCGGCGCTTAGTCTGGGCGGGGAAGCCCCAGCTTGGGAATGCAGCCTGGGGCGCTTCCTTTCCCTCGGAAAGAGCTCTCCCCGCGGGAGGCTTTGGCAGTGTGCACACCCCCAGCCCCTAAGCCCTCTGCAAGGACGCCTGGCTCCTAGGTCCGAAGGGAAGGCGAGAGCTGAGCTGAGGCACCAGTCAGGCACCACTCACGGCTCCCACACTCCCGCAGCCTGCTCCTTCCCGGGCGCGAACGCTAGAAGCTGGGCAGGGCTTGGGGAGGCTCGCCCAGCACAGAGCAGCCTCTCGGCCGGGGCTCTGTGCTATCGCGCCTGGGCGCAGAGCTGGAGCTCCGCCGGTGTGGAAGCTCACTCGGTCCTTCCCAGTACAGGCTTGCAAGCACCCGCCGGCAGCCAGCCTCTTCTCTCCCGCGTTCCGGGCATTGGGCTCCAAACCTGGGACCAAAGTACTGCCCGGAGCTCACTGATCATGGGCTGGTTCCCCTGCGCTGCGGCTGTGCTAGGGAGCCCAAACGCCCAGGGGAAGCCCGCACAGCACATCCACCTGCCTCTAGGCGGGAGGACAGCTCCAGGGAAGGCCCGGTCTGGCAGGCGCTTTCTGGGCACAAACGGAGCAACACTCTGGCTGTGGAGCTGCCTCCCCAAGCCAGGGGCACCGGGACCCTGATTCCCTCCGTGCGGCGCTTAGTCTGGGCGGGGAAGCCCCAGCTTGGGAATGCAGCCTGGGGCGCTTCCTTTCCCTCGGAAAGAGCTCTCCCCGCGGGAGGCTTTGGCAGTGTGCACACCCCCAGCCCCTAAGCCCTCTGCAAGGACGCCTGGCTCCTAGGTCCGAAGGGAAGGCGAGAGCTGAGCTGAGGCACCAGTCAGGCACCACTCACGGCTCCCACACTCCCGCAGCCTGCTCCTTCCCGGGCGCGAACGCTAGAAGCTGGGCAGGGCTTGGGGAGGCTCGCCCAGCACAGAGCAGCCTCTCGGCCGGGGCTCTGTGCTATCGCGCCTGGGCGCAGAGCTGGAGCTCCGCCGGTGTGGAAGCTCACTCGGTCCTTCCCAGTACAGGCTTGCAAGCACCCGCCGGCAGCCAGCCTCTTCTCTCCCGCGTTCCGGGCATTGGGCTCCAAACCTGGGACCAAAGTACTGCCCGGAGCTCACTGATCATGGGCTGGTTCCCCTGCGCTGCGGCTGTGCTAGGGAGCCCAAACGCACAGGGGAAGCCCGCACAGCACATCCACCTGCCTCTAGGCGGGAGGACAGCTCCAGGGAAGGCCCGGTCTGGCAGGCGCTTTCTGGGCACAAACGGAGCAACACTCTGGCTGTGGAGCTGCCTCCCCAAGCCAGGGGCACCGGGACCCTGATTCCCTCCGTGCGGCGCTTAGTCTGGGCGGGGAAGCCCCAGCTTGGGAATGCAGCCTGGGGCGCTTCCTTTCCCTCGGAAAGAGCTCTCCCCGCGGGAGGCTTTGGCAGTGTGCACACCCCCAGCCCCTAAGCCCTCTGCAAGGACGCCTGGCTCCTAGGTCCGAAGGGAAGGCGAGAGCTGAGCTGAGGCACCAGTCAGGCACCACTCACGGCTCCCACACTCCCGCAGCCTGCTCCTTCCCGGGCGCGAACGCTAGAAGCTGGGCAGGGCTTGGGGAGGCTCGCCCAGCACAGAGCAGCCTCTCGGCCGGGGCTCTGTGCTATCGCGCCTGGGCGCAGAGCTGGAGCTCCGCCGGTGTGGAAGCTCACTCGGTCCTTCCCAGTACAGGCTTGCAAGCACCCGCCGGCAGCCAGCCTCTTCTCTCCCGCGTTCCGGGCATTGGGCTCCAAACCTGGGACCAAAGTACTGCCCGGAGCTCACTGATCATGGGCTGGTTCCCCTGCGCTGCGGCTGTGCTAGGGAGCCCAAACGCACAGGGGAAGCCCGCACAGCACATCCACCTGCCTCTAGGCGGAGGACAGCTCCAGGGAAGGCCCGGTCTGGCAGGCGCTTTCTGGGCACAAACGGAGCAACACTCTGGCTGTGGAGCTGCCTCCCCAAGCCAGGGGCACCGGGACCCTGATTCCCTCCGTGCGGCGCTTAGTCTGGGCGGGGAAGCCCCAGCTTGGGAATGCAGCCTGGGGCGCTTCCTTTCCCTCGGAAAGAGCTCTCCCCGCGGGAGGCTTTGGCAGTGTGCACACCCCCAGCCCCTAAGCCCTCTGCAAGGACGCCTGGCTCCTAGGTCCGAAGGGAAGGCGAGAGCTGAGCTGAGGCACCAGTCAGGCACCACTCACGGCTCCCACACTCCCGCAGCCTGCTCCTTCCCGGGCGCGAACGCTAGAAGCTGGGCAGGGCTTGGGGAGGCTCGCCCAGCACAGAGCAGCCTCTCGGCCGGGGCTCTGTGCTATCGCGCCTGGGCGCAGAGCTGGAGCTCCGCCGGTGTGGAAGCTCACTCGGTCCTTCCCAGTACAGGCTTGCAAGCACCCGCCGGCAGCCAGCCTCTTCTCTCCCGCGTTCCGGGCATTGGGCTCCAAACCTGGGACCAAAGTACTGCCCGGAGCTCACTGATCATGGGCTGGTTCCCCTGCGCTGCGGCTGTGCTAGGGAGCCCAAACGCACAGGGGAAGCCCGCACAGCACATCCACCTGCCTCTAGGCGGCAGGACAGCTCCAGGGAAGGCCCGGTCTGGCAGGCGCTTTCTGGGCACAAACGGAGCAACACTCTGGCTGTGGAGCTGCCTCCCCAAGCCAGGGGCACCGGGACCCTGATTCCCTCCGTGCGGCGCTTAGTCTGGGCGGGGAAGCCCCAGCTTGGGAATGCAGCCTGGGGCGCTTCCTTTCCCTCGGAAAGAGCTCTCCCCGCGGGAGGCTTTGGCAGTGTGCACACCCCCAGCCCCTAAGCCCTCTGCAAGGACGCCTGGCTCCTAGGTCCGAAGGGAAGGCGAGAGCTGAGCTGAGGCACCAGTCAGGCACCACTCACGGCTCCCACACTCCCGCAGCCTGCTCCTTCCCGGGCGCGAACGCTAGAAGCTGGGCAGGGCTTGGGGAGGCTCGCCCAGCACAGAGCAGCCTCTCGGCCGGGGCTCTGTGCTATCGCGCCTGGGCGCAGAGCTGGAGCTCCGCCGGTGTGGAAGCTCACTCGGTCCTTCCCAGTACAGGCTTGCAAGCACCCGCCGGCAGCCAGCCTCTTCTCTCCCGCGTTCCGGGCATTGGGCTCCAAACCTGGGACCAAAGTACTGCCCGGAGCTCACTGATCATGGGCTGGTTCCCCTGCGCTGCGGCTGTGCTAGGGAGCCCAAACGCACAGGGGAAGCCCGCACAGCACATCCACCTGCCTCTAGGCGGCAGGACAGCTCCAGGGAAGGCCCGGTCTGGCAGGCGCTTTCTGGGCACAAACGGAGCAACACTCTGGCTGTGGAGCTGCCTCCCCAAGCCAGGGGCACCGGGACCCTGATTCCCTCCGTGCGGCGCTTAGTCTGGGCGGGGAAGCCCCAGCTTGGGAATGCAGCCTGGGGCGCTTCCTTTCCCTCGGAAAGAGCTCTCCCCGCGGGAGGCTTTGGCAGTGTGCACACCCCCAGCCCCTAAGCCCTCTGCAAGGACGCCTGGCTCCTAGGTCCGAAGGGAAGGCGAGAGCTGAGCTGAGGCACCAGTCAGGCACCACTCACGGCTCCCACACTCCCGCAGCCTGCTCCTTCCCGGGCGCGAACGCTAGAAGCTGGGCAGGGCTTGGGGAGGCTCGCCCAGCACAGAGCAGCCTCTCGGCCGGGGCTCTGTGCTATCGCGCCTGGGCGCAGAGCTGGAGCTCCGCCGGTGTGGAAGCTCACTCGGTCCTTCCCAGTACAGGCTTGCAAGCACCCGCCGGCAGCCAGCCTCTTCTCTCCCGCGTTCCGGGCATTGGGCTCCAAACCTGGGACCAAAGTACTGCCCGGAGCTCACTGATCATGGGCTGGTTCCCCTGCGCTGCGGCTGTGCTAGGGAGCCCAAACGCACAGGGGAAGCCCGCACAGCACATCCACCTGCCTCTAGGCGGAGGACAGCTCCAGGGAAGGCCCGGTCTGGCAGGCGCTTTCTGGGCACAAACGGAGCAACACTCTGGCTGTGGAGCTGCCTCCCCAAGCCAGGGGCACCGGGACCCTGATTCCCTCCGTGCGGCGCTTAGTCTGGGCGGGGAAGCCCCAGCTTGGGAATGCAGCCTGGGGCGCTTCCTTTCCCTCGGAAAGAGCTCTCCCCGCGGGAGGCTTTGGCAGTGTGCACACCCCCAGCCCCTAAGCCCTCTGCAAGGACGCCTGGCTCCTAGGTCCGAAGGGAAGGCGAGAGCTGAGCTGAGGCACCAGTCAGGCACCACTCACGGCTCCCACACTCCCGCAGCCTGCTCCTTCCCGGGCGCGAACGCTAGAAGCTGGGCAGGGCTTGGGGAGGCTCGCCCAGCACAGAGCAGCCTCTCGGCCGGGGCTCTGTGCTATCGCGCCTGGGCGCAGAGCTGGAGCTCCGCCGGTGTGGAAGCTCACTCGGTCCTTCCCAGTACAGGCTTGCAAGCACCCGCCGGCAGCCAGCCTCTTCTCTCCCGCGTTCCGGGCATTGGGCTCCAAACCTGGGACCAAAGTACTGCCCGGAGCTCACTGATCATGGGCTGGTTCCCCTGCGCTGCGGCTGTGCTAGGGAGCCCAAACGCACAGGGGAAGCCCGCACAGCACATCCACCTGCCTCTAGGCGGGAGGACAGCTCCAGGGAAGGCCCGGTCTGGCAGGCGCTTTCTGGGCACAAACGGAGCAACACTCTGGCTGTGGAGCTGCCTCCCCAAGCCAGGGGCACCGGGACCCTGATTCCCTCCGTGCGGCGCTTAGTCTGGGCGGGGAAGCCCCAGCTTGGGAATGCAGCCTGGGGCGCTTCCTTTCCCTCGGAAAGAGCTCTCCCCGCGGGAGGCTTTGGCAGTGTGCACACCCCCAGCCCCTAAGCCCTCTGCAAGGACGCCTGGCTCCTAGGTCCGAAGGGAAGGCGAGAGCTGAGCTGAGGCACCAGTCAGGCACCACTCACGGCTCCCACACTCCCGCAGCCTGCTCCTTCCCGGGCGCGAACGCTAGAAGCTGGGCAGGGCTTGGGGAGGCTCGCCCAGCACAGAGCAGCCTCTCGGCCGGGGCTCTGTGCTATCGCGCCTGGGCGCAGAGCTGGAGCTCCGCCGGTGTGGAAGCTCACTCGGTCCTTCCCAGTACAGGCTTGCAAGCACCCGCCGGCAGCCAGCCTCTTCTCTCCCGCGTTCCGGGCATTGGGCTCCAAACCTGGGACCAAAGTACTGCCCGGAGCTCACTGATCATGGGCTGGTTCCCCTGCGCTGCGGCTGTGCTAGGGAGCCCAAACGCACAGGGGAAGCCCGCACAGCACATCCACCTGCCTCTAGGCGGCAGGACAGCTCCAGGGAAGGCCCGGTCTGGCAGGCGCTTTCTGGGCACAAACGGAGCAACACTCTGGCTGTGGAGCTGCCTCCCCAAGCCAGGGGCACCGGGACCCTGATTCCCTCCGTGCGGCGCTTAGTCTGGGCGGGGAAGCCCCAGCTTGGGAATGCAGCCTGGGGCGCTTCCTTTCCCTCGGAAAGAGCTCTCCCCGCGGGAGGCTTTGGCAGTGTGCACACCCCCAGCCCCTAAGCCCTCTGCAAGGACGCCTGGCTCCTAGGTCCGAAGGGAAGGCGAGAGCTGAGCTGAGGCACCAGTCAGGCACCACTCACGGCTCCCACACTCCCGCAGCCTGCTCCTTCCCGGGCGCGAACGCTAGAAGCTGGGCAGGGCTTGGGGAGGCTCGCCCAGCACAGAGCAGCCTCTCGGCCGGGGCTCTGTGCTATCGCGCCTGGGCGCAGAGCTGGAGCTCCGCCGGTGTGGAAGCTCACTCGGTCCTTCCCAGTACAGGCTTGCAAGCACCCGCCGGCAGCCAGCCTCTTCTCTCCCGCGTTCCGGGCATTGGGCTCCAAACCTGGGACCAAAGTACTGCCCGGAGCTCACTGAT